>NW_024412433.1:12063725-12100675 GCF_014898765.1 Herpailurus yagouaroundi
GTGTGTGTGTGTGTGTGTGTGTGTGTGTGTGTGTGTGTGTGTGTGTGTGTGTTTGGAGGCGAGGAGGGCTGGGGAGTGGAAATTACATTCTAATAAAAAGGGTTACATTCCTAAAACGAGGTCTTTAAAAATATTTTGCAGCCTGAGCCTTTGGTCCCTCACAAGTTCCTACAAGGGACAACCTTCAGACAGTGTATGGGCTTGTTGATTCTCGGGCCTTTGAACTGTGTGAGGAATGTGTCTCAAGACGGAAAAAGGAATGACTCCTGCTTTTAGGCTCTAGCCTGAAAGCTGGAAGAATGTTATTGTGTCTTCAAAGCCTGCTTGCCACCACGCTGTATTAGATGGGTTCTTGGAAAGCGTCTTTGCATGATCAAGTGTACAACAAAAGCCCGTGCCACCCAATTTGATCTAATTCAATGGCTACTTTTAGGTGGGTTTTAAATTAATGTGTCTCTTCTATAAGAATACAGCCCCATTCCTCTGCTCCCTCTTTACCCCAGTTGAGATGATTTATAGTGACTCACTAGATTAGGAAACTTGAGGCCTTCCTTTTTGGGGGGGGTGGGGGAGTGGGGATTGGGGAGTGGGGAATGTTACTTAAAAAAAAATAGTGGCAGTGGTATTTCTGAAGGTAAAGAGTTCTTAGCTCTGTAGAATTGAGAATAGATTCTCACTGTAGGTAAGTCTGATTGAATTTGCATTGTAAAATCAGTACATTTAAATGATCACAGAAAACATGTAGAGTATTTTATTTGCCTGGTTCAAGTGTGCCTGGCACCCTCCCTCTCTCCTTTCTTTCAGAAATGTTCCCTCTTCCTGTGATGGTGGGAAAACCCTGGTGTCCAGGCACTCTGGCACTCTTACCTACTAACAATTGTGAGCTCTTTGAGCGTAGACTCCAGTATCTGAAGAGGGAAGGGCCCACAAGGCACTTGGCCAGATTAAAAACTTGTTCATCAACAGTTCAGGGAGCAGTTATTGAATCAAGGCAGGGGATAACTTTAGAAAAAGTCTCAAACAAAAACAATGCTGTGGGTATATTTTGAGTGCCTCCAACCATTTCATTCCCCAGATATCTTAAAAATCAAATTCAGATTTACCATTGTGTTAAAAATAATCAAACCAAATTAACAGGAGCTCTTGCAATCTGATATGACCGGATATGAAAAGCTTAGGTGAAATTAATTGCAGCCTCATCATTCATATGTCTGAAATGCTGGGGTGCTTCCTCTGTTTCCCCCAAACCCTTTTTTTAAAGATTGATGGAAATTTTGCTTTGTTTTGACAAGATTTATTTCTCCGCTTCCAACAGGAGTTTAACCAACTTTTAGTCTGCTGAGAGAGTTCTTCTGATGTTAATTGTAGTTTACTAATCTAGGTCAGAGCTTACTTAGCATTCTCACTGATGAGGTTTAAAAGTATCAAAAGCAACGAGAAAATTATTTGAAAAATAATTATTGTATCACCATTACCTCTGCCTTTACAAAGAGGCTAGTTTGTTCTCTGTGCTTATTCCTTTTCTTCTTCCTGAGTATATCTTTGCTAATTAGCCCTTCTACTAAAATACTGGGACGATCTGGGGAAAGGAATTAAATTTAAATGAGTCCGTTCTGCCAGTGTGGCACGTGTTAGCTACTCTGCTCCAATGTTATCCTGGGTCTGGGAAGTTGAACCTAATTGCCAAGGTAGGAGACTGCTCCCCCCCACCCCCGGGTTCTGTTTCCACACTCCATTGAGGCTGGGCTGGTTTGATGGCCGCAGTTCTAGGACGTGTATTGTAAACTAGTGTATCAGCTATTAGAGCAATTCTTCTTCAACATTGCTTTTGCTATTTCACGTATGAAGCCAAAACTTGGAATCTAAGCAATTTTACACCTAGCAACACCAGTTGTCACCCTTTGTTCTGAAACCCCAAATCTGTGATATAAATGCCTTCTGTTTTATTTTGAACAGTCTTTCCATTTTCTTGGCCAGTCATTTGACATTTATGCTACTTTCTAAATAAAACCTTGCAGTGTTTCCCAGCAGGTATATGCATCTGGTATTGGGCTAGGCTATTTCTGGCTCGACCAGCGTGGTTGACTGGGTTCGAATGCTTCATGCAGTGAGTTTGGCATTTGGTAGATACTGTTTGTTGTCGATACTGAATAAATGAATGTGGGGCCATATGTTTTTAAACCACAGTATGGGAAGTATGCCAGCACTTTATTTATCTGTAGACCAGAATCATATTCTGTTCAGGAGGACAGAGAGTGTTTCTCAACTCCATTGCCACGGCCTCACACTTACTTGGCGGGTACTTGTCCTAAATGTTTCCATTCGTTCCATAATCAAGCTGTTGTAATTAGCAAACCTGGATATTTGATAACTGGTCATGAAGACAGTGGTGAGGAATTGCCAAAGGCTCAAATGTTTGTAGACCAGACGTGAGAGAATGTTCTAGTTAATACAACAAGGAGTTAGTGGGTTTCTGCTGAGTGCCAGGCATAGTCCTAAGTTCTGGACTCACAGCTGTGAAGAACAGACAGCAATTCGGGCCCTTGTAGAGCTTCTTTTCTCAAGGACAGGTTGAGGGAGTAAGCTGTCAAGGATCAGCTTTCCCAGAGGACAAAGGAGACCCACTGAGAGATGTGACAAGGGCTTCTGGCCCCCCCTTTATGGACTTGAGAGGTTGACAACATTGATTTGTACACTCACTTTTACCTTAAAACTCATCACAGTCCTTTTGCCTGGATGTAAATACGTCATTTAGACTCTTTGTGGCTTATCAGTCATGACTAAGTTTACCTTGTGACTCACAAATGCAGCAAAGTCCGATTTTTCTGCTGTAATAGGGCTGTGTATGAGAGAGAAGGAAGTAAGAGTTGAAGTTGATGTGTCTCCGCTTGGAAGAGATGGTCTTACACGTAAAGTCAAGATCTGGAGCAGATGACAATGAGGGAAAAAGGGTGACGGGTATTGATATCTCTGGGGGGTCATGGCAAAGATGGGAACTGGCCATAGGTATGGCCACCATTGTGTGTTGGGCCACAGATGTGTGTTGGTGTCATGAACGAACCATAGCTCATGTTGCGATGTTGATGTCAGTAATTTTCCCTGGGTGTCAAAACTTTTCTTTTGAACACCAGTGTGCAACACTGGTGATGTGTAATACCAGTCCTTTTCTGAAATTTTGTCTGGAAATTCTGTTGGAAAAGTATTTAGTATACTTTCTCTATGCTTATTACTTGTACAGAATGTTTGGGAGGAAAGACCAAAATCTTGAAACTACTCCTATATAGAAAGATTTTATTTTTATATTATTGTGTGTTTTGCTAGTAAGGATCTTCAAGCATATTCCTGTTAGAACCACAGATCACAAGAGGAAATCCCACAGTTTCAGGGAACATTTTCTAGTGGTTTAAAGCTTTTATGGTGAGATTTCTTTATAGCTGACTTAAGTCCCTTATTCTCAAGGGAGAGCATTTCCCTCATTCTGATTTTAGTAGTGGTGAGAAGTGATAACCCCTGTCTTCTTTTTTTTTAATTGGGTATGTAAATTTTATTTTTATCAGAGGGTTTAAATATATATATATATATATATATATATATATATATATATATATAATCTACTGTAAAGGACAGTAAGGTTGTAAAAACAAATTAAAAAATAAAACATAATGACTACGTTTATTTATTTTAATGTTTATTTATTTTTGAGAGAGAGCATGCATGCAGGGGAGGGTAAGAGACAGCGAGCAGAGCTCAGATGTGGGGCTGGAACTCACGAACCTCCAGATCGTGACCTGAGCCAAAGTCAGTCACTTAAACCCCTGAGCTACCCAGGTGCCCCTTTAATGGCTAAGTTTAAATGTGCAGAAAATGATACAGGAAATCACAATAACCTTGGTGCTGGTACTAGTCAGTTTGCTAAAAGAGGAAATAAGGCTGGAAATGATTTTAAACCAACTCTTCAAAGAAAATAGCCGTAAACATAAAATGTTTCATAAGTGATTAGACAATGCTCATTAAACTGGATATGACTTTCTGGGTTTCAAATATGATATATATTCATTAGCTGAAATTTATTTATAGAGTCACATTCTTCTGAAAGAAACTTTTTATATTTTGTTTTTTATTATATTTTATGTTATGTATTTTCTAAGAAATATTTGATATTTTATAATTTACTTTTCTACCAGTAACAACAGCACACCCAGTACAATTACAATTTGGGGCTCTTTAAAGAGTTTACTTTTAAGTAATCTCTACACCCAACGTGAGGCCTGAACTCACAACCCCGAGATCAAGAGTCATGCACTCCACCCACTACGCCAGCCAGGCACCCCCAATTTAGGGTTCTTTTATGTGGCCAGGAGATTTAAAGGTGTTTGAAAACCAGTTGGGAGAGCTGCTGAATATTTATACAATTCGGTTTTTCAAGTAAACTTGTTTCATCGTTCATTTTTAACTCAGTTTTTTTTTTTTAAGTGTTCCCTTACTTTGTGACACTACAAGATGCCCCAGGATCATCTGATTTATTTTCTGCCCTAACCCTAGAATCTTCCATTTCTCCAAGAAGCCCTGGATCCTTTCCTTGGTGAATTGTATCAGGGACCAACATAGTGGCACTAGCTGTGTTTGTTGCTACGGGTGTCATTTATTTTCTGCCCTCCCAGTTGCCAGAGTGAGGAAACACATGTGTCTATATTACACCCTATAGATACAGACATACCTACAAATATGTCTATATGTAACCATCTGGATCTATACCAAACTACACATGAGTTCATACTGATGTCTCTTACCTCTAATGGATTTCCATATGGATTCTTCTAGCTTTCCCCCTTGTTTATCTGTCACCTCCCACCCCCAACTGTGGGAAACTTTGCTCTCACCGTCCTCCTCTGTCACTCCATTTCCTTGTTGGAATCTACCTCGTGCATATGAATGCCAGTTTCAGAATTGCTAACTTGTGCCCTATAGGAAACAACTTGATCAACCAGAGCATGGTGCTTATGTATAGTTTCTTTTGCCTTAAGTCTTACAGATTCCCCTCCTTTCCAAAGTTACTTTAGTCAGTATCTTCTTCCTTGGCCCCCTTCAGTGAGGTAGTTTCATGGGTTTGTGATGCATTTTTGACTCTTCTGTCCCATTCTGTGTTCTACCTGTGATCACTGACTTTTTTTTTTGTAGGATCCCTTAGAATATTTTTTTAAATTTTTTTTAATGTTTATTTATTTTTGAGGGAGAGAAGAGAGAGAAGAGAACATGAGCAGGAGGGGTAGAGAGAGAGAGGGAGACACAGAATCCGAAGCAGGCTCCAGACTCTGAGCTGTCAGCACAGAGCCCAACGTGGGACCCGGGGCTCGAACTCACGAAGTGTGAGATCCTGACCTGAGCTGAAGTCGGACGCTCAACGACTGAGCCACCCAGGCGCCTCTGTGATCACTGACTTCTTAATGATTTTTAAAAATTTGCAGACATTAAGGTTTATTCTTTTTTTATGTTTATTTTTTTTTGAGAGAGAGTGCAAGCCGAGGAGGGTCAGAGAGAGAGAGAGAGAGAGAGAGAGAGAGAGAGAGAGAATCCGAAGCAGGCTCCAGGTTCTGAACTGTCAGCATAGAGCCCCACGCGGGGATTGAACCCATGACCCATGAGATCATGACCCTGAGCTGAAGTCTGCGCCTAACCAACTGAGCCACCCAGGGGCCCCCACGTTCTTCCCATTTTAATCTGCTCTATGTCAGTATTTATTTGTGCAGCCACAGAGCATTATAGATTTTTGTACCACCTTGGAGCTACTGTGATTGTCACAGCCTGTTTCAGCTTTCTTCCTTGAAGGGTCTAGATATTTGGGCGTTTGAAACTGTGTTGTTTGAATCCTCCTGCTGGTCATCTTTTAAAAACCCTGTTTTGTAATCTTGCCTCACTGTAGATATTTATAAAATCTTCACTTTTGCTTTGCCTTAGTTGATTGACGGGGCTCAAGGAAACGAGTTAATACAGTTAATTTGAGCCTGGTCATCATCAGTTCCTAGACACCCGGTGGGAATCTGGAACTGGCCACACACTGCTGCCTGGGCTGGGCACAACAGCATGGGTCACAGGAGGCAGCCACAGGGCTCAGCCCCATCTGAATTTGTCCTCTGGGGACAGGGCTTTCTTTGCTGGACTGCAGGAAACTGTTTCTGGGCTTCAAAAGGCCACTTTGTGGTAAATTGGTGCTTATCACCTTTGCAGGAAAAAAGCAGCTACTTAGCAACTGGCCGAAAGGGGCTGCAGATCGTATTTACAGAGTCTTTTAACACTCAACCAGGTTTTTTTTTTGTTTTGGGGTTTGTATGTTTGTTTGTTCTGTTTTGTTTTTTGATCATTTACTACAAGCAAAGTGTAATCAGCCTTAAGGCTACTCTCTCCTGGGGTGGCTACCCTTGACCCAGACAACTGTGCTTCCTACCCACCAGGAGAGCAGGTGTGCTGTGGGGCAGGTACTTAGAGGGGGGAGTGACAGGGGAGCCACAAAGGCACAGATGTTTGGGTCAAATGCTAGGACACAAAAGACAAATAAAATCCAGGTCATTTATGTTTCATAGTCTTATTCCCTACAGTCTTTTTTTTTTTTTTTCTTTAAAAACACAGACATTGATTTTTTTCTCACCCTCTGAAATTGTCTCAACTTGTGTTTCTGGCAATAGAATTCCTGACATACTAGATCATAAAGATTACTGCTAGGCTTATTTTATATCTCTTTGTGTGCGTGTGCGTGTGTGTGTGTGTGTGTGTGTGTGTGTGTTTTCTCCATATATTTAACCTTGGGTTACATGTGTAATTTTTCAAACATTCCCTTATAATCAGTTTTGTTGCCTGTACTTGTTGACTGTGAAAGCCTCTGGAAAAGTTGTTTGAAGTACAGGAGACTCACGGGTTTCTTTATACGTGTCCTTTTCACCAAAATGAACCTGGATGAAAGTTGTTTTTAAAACTGTTTAAAAACCTACTGACCTAAAATACATCTTATGCCCTTTTTTAACCTTATATTGAAAACAGGCATGTATACCTGCTAATGCCTGTGATTTCAAAATGCCCAGACATATCCAAATAGCGTCCCACAGGTCATTGACTAGAGACATTCATGGTATCCTCCATAGAGTTTCTGGCGCTGCTTGATTTTGCACATTCCAGATTGTCACCAGAGTCTAAAAAGAATTAGTATGCCTGGACTATATTTGCATTTAGAGTGTTAGCAACCCTCCAGAGTACACACACTGGGCTATTTATGAAGCAACTTCAGCTGACAGCTGAAGATCAGAAGATTCTATTTTGGGAAGTGTCCTAAATGTGAGGTTCTGTGGTGAAAAAATTTAGTGCCCTACAGATAAGAATACTTAAAACAGGAAGCAGTGGTAATTTATTGCTTCCTGTGTAAGTATCCTTATCACTATGATAAGCTTTAGGTTTCAGTTCTGCTTTTCTGATCCCAAGATTTCTTTTCTTGTAATCAGCTCCTGTAAGAGGATTACAGATAATAATAATAATAATAATGATAATAATAAATATAGGGAAATGTACAAATGTGGTGGTTGCAGGTGGGGCGGGGTACGGGGAGAGAATTTACCAGCATGATTTTTCCTGTCTTGAGAAGAGTCTTTCATTTCCAGCCACTCAGTAGTGTTTGGTAGGCTAAGACAAAAACTATACCACGATTGGTTCATTCCCTTGGCTCTGTCTGTTGCATGCGTGTGCATATGGCATCGATTCCAGGTTAGTGTAATGCAAGGCTGGGTTGACTGTGGCTCATGAGAGGTTGGATAATGGGATAGACCAGCATGGATAAGAAAAGAGGAGATGGGAATTTTATTCCTGATCCTGCCACTTCCTGGGATCTACCATTTTTGACCTAATTTTCTGGTTCATAAAATTAGAGGTAGTAATAATCGTTCCCCAATCAATCTGATAGCGTTGTTCCAAGGAGCAAGTGAAGAAATATATGGAAACTCATTTATAAGCTGAATTGCCTTGGGAGCCTGTGGTTTATAGTGGTTTCCCTTAAATCCACCGCTCCCCTTTAGCTCGTAGGACACGAGGGTACTTTTGACTTATGTTCCTTCCTTAGTAATAGTATGTTTCAAATTCAGTCAGCTTCCTAGATTTCTTGGCTGGACGACTATATTGTGATTGTACCTGAGAAGATGCATCAATGTTGACTCTCTAGTGGAGATATGTGTTTCATGAAGTAGGAGTCTGTTGTGCTGTTAAATTCTAGGGAGCTGCGTTGCATTTATTAGCTTGGCATAGAAAAATCAAAGTTCTACATATGGGCTAAATTATTTTATAAGCTGTAAGTATAAATCAGGATTAAAGAGTGAAACGTATTTATTACATTTTAAAAGGAAGTATGTACATGCATTTTATAGTTCCTATGGATTTAATTATATACTAAATATGGAAAATAAAAGTATTACTGGGTAGCACTGAATGTTTACTTCCACAGCACTCGAGTTGATAAATGTCTTTGCTCTTGAACCTGTGCCTTCTTTGCCAGAGAGATCTGGTGCGATGCGCTGTGCCAAGAAGGAGGGACAGCCATCCTAAAGAGATGGGTGAAGGAAAGCCAGTAGCACTCAACGTACTTACGTAAAGGTTGGTCATAGGTTCTCGATGGCATAACTTACTCTTCCTAAAGAAAGGGAGCTTTGGAGAGCAAAAACCAGCTAAATCATCTCCTATTCACTCCTGCTCTTGCAAAATGACTTTTTGTAGTGTTGGCCGTGTTGTGATTTTAAAGGGTGCCATGTTTTTATGGAGGAGAGCGAATATTCAGTTGTGAGCTCATTCTTGGTCCTGACTTGCCTTTGTCAAGGTCACAGGTTTGTGGGAAGGATGACGATGATAGGGTACACATGGCTGTAGAGGAGTCTACAGTTGGGTCCCCTTTCCTGTCCTCAAGTGTATGACATTGGCCAGCTCTCCAGAGTAATTATGTCAGTGGCTCACTGGGCTCATATGTGTTCCAAAATTATTTCAGAGCATTGGCTCCATTGGTCAAGGACAAACAGAGATAAAATGAGAAGAACAAGGGGTAGGTTGGAGGAGGAGTAAAATTCATGTGGCGGTTTTGTAGACAGCCACTGACCAGAGTTAATTACTAATTTATAATTACCCAGGGGTCAGGAGTTTGAATTTTAGTTATTTTGCTGTTTTGTTTTCCACGTAGAGTGGGTTATGTGAACTATTATATGAATCTTTGAATTTAGTAAGAAAAATACTAGGCCTGAAAGTGTCCCTAAAGATGATAACACTTCAAACATTCATTCTATGGTTAAATAAATTCAGGTCCAGAGAAGTGAAGTCAGTTGCTTAAGATGATACGGCTGTTTCATGGTAGAATCAGCAGAGAACCCTAATATATTATCTCCAGCTTGATGCTTTCTCGGCACCCCCCCACCCCCTGCCATGCTATACTGCATAAAGACATTCATGCATATATGCCTTGTTGATTTTATGTATATATAATGTTACACATGTTGCATACATATATGTGTGCCCAGAGGGTATACGCTGTAGATTTAATCGTTCATTTATTTGTTCCTCACATAGTTAATAATGCTAGGCACTGTTTTGGGTGCTAGGGATATAGCTGGGAATAAGAAGTTTATATTCTAGTGGGACAGACAATAAACAGATACAGTTATTTCAGATACATTTATTTCTGATAGTGGTAAGTACTCGTCGGGAAAAATCCAGCAGGGTGGAGATAATGGGCAAAATGCACCATCATCAGTTTATCAAAGCAGCTAAGTAGACCACACTCAAATTTAGTTTTAATTTATTGTTATTGAAGTCGTTCTGAAAAATTCGATTGGGCAAGAAGCATTTGAGTTTTCAAAGACATGTTTGGGGAAAAATTATAATTTATGAGAATAATTAAAGGATTTAAAAGATTGCTTGTTAAATGAAGTTTCCTCTTTTATATGCAGAGTATTTGATTATTAACCCTCCATGAAAATAATTCATGAGCATTGGTAATTAACTGCCTGTATCCATGACTTAGCCAGCCCTATCCGTAAAGTTTTAAAAATGCATTTATGACTGGCAGGAATTTATTAGTGCTCTTTTTTCAGGATCCTCTTTCCTTTCTGGGGGAGGAGAGGACTAGATTTCCCAGTGTTTGCACTGCTCTGCTCATCTAGGAGAGCCCTGAAAATGGTGATGCTGTATTTTATATAACTTGGAAGGACTTATTTTAAATAATAGTAAGGCAATCAATGGATGATATGTCTAAACTAAGATAAATGTATGCTGGTTATCAATGAATAGCCCTGGTTCCTTGGTAAAAGTTGGAAGACTCTTATTTCATTGGCTTATGACTTATTTTTATAGGTACCTGTTCTCCCCACAGTTGTAGATAAAGAGTTTTCTGGAGATAATGACCAGAGTAGTCCTTGCCTGTTTTCCCCACTACACAGATCCCTTTGTCAAGTGACTTTGATGTTATGGTAATGGTTGATAAGTTGTTGCTTCTGAAATGGAGGTTAAGTCTCCAGCCTCCTGTGAAACTCTTAGGGAGCCTAAAATGACATGTCCTGCAGGTCTAGGTCTTATATTCATAAACTGGTTGGCTGGAAGGACAGGCCCAGAAATGGCTCTCTGGTCCCATGGGGCGCTGGGGACCTGCATTGTTTTGGTCTAACATTTGGACTTTCTGAAAACCCTCTGTGTAGCCTGACTTGAGCTCCTTTTTTCCTTTTGGTCGCTGATCATTTGAACCTGGATTCTCCTGATTTTAGTGTCCATATCCTTCATGGCCCATGTCCTTTCTTGGCTGGTCAAGGGCCTGTGTCCTAATTGTCTTCAGTTCATTGTTCATGACTCTTTTCTGAGCGTGCTCCATTGACTGCAATCTTTGGTGTATCTTCTGTGCTTTAAGAGCATACTTGTGGCCACAGAGCAATTTGATGATGGTGATAGTGTTGAATTAGGAGAACTCTAATATCAGTTTCTAGGTTCTGATGGTTTTTCCAGTGGCGTAAACAATTTTGAAGTATACTGAATATAGTCACATAAAATATATAGAATGTGAGTAGTCCCATTATGGCCAAACAACACATCAGTCAGCTCTGATGACTTTAAAGAAGAATCAAGATCTTTGTAAATTTCTGAGGGCCTCCAGATTGGTTTGGTAACAGCGAGAGCTTAGTTCCAAGTAGATTTGAAGGTCAGCAAATATCGAGGAATACTGAAGGCAATTTTATCAATCACCTCTAGACATTCTTTGTAGTACACAGACACCTAAGTCTTTGATTAGCCCTTTGGCTTTGGTTTGGTTTATTTTCATCTTATCAATGGTTATTTGCTTATTATATTCATTACTGTCTCATTATTTCATAAAATATATTTGTATCAAGGCAACTAATATATGTCCAGTTATTCATTGCATAGGTATTTACTTGTTGACTAACCTACCATGTACCCAGCTACTTTGGAAGATGGAGACTCCAGTAAATTAGGCAGAATTAGGTTTTTATCATCATGACATATATATTACCGTAGTGGAAGAGACAAATGATAAAGAAGTAAACAAAAGCATATAATTTCACGGAGTAAGACCTACCAGGAAAATTAAGTCGTGTACAGTGATGGAGAAGAAGGGGTGGGGTGGGCTATTTCTGATAAGAGTAGTCAGAAAGGAAGCATTTGAGCAAACACCTGAGTGAAGTGAAAGAGAAGCTCTTGTACCTATGTGCTCGTGAAGAGTGTTCTGAGGAGCAGCAGATGGGAGTCCTACAAAGGGAACAATCCCAGTACGTTCCAGTGCATCTGGAACAGCCGAGAGAGACGCAACAGGAGTAGTAGGTTAGAGCCAGATCTTGGAGGGCTTGATAGGTCATGGTGAGTGGTTTGGATTTCATTCTTGTGAGATGGAAAGCCCAGTCAGAAGGTTAACATACGTGCCAGGAGCACCCTACACGCCTACCAAGGATTCTACTGGAGAGACATGGAGTTCGTCTGTATAATCTCTTACTCGTCACCTCTTTACTTTCAATTGAGCCAGTCAGCTGGGGCCTCTTCCATGAACTAAAGCCACCTTCGACCTAGGTTTTCATAGATCCGTTCCTAGAATTGCTTAGGCACATTTTAGGGGTACCTCCAGGAGATTTCATCTTCGGTCTTGCCACAGCAGCATGTTGCCCAAGCCGCTGAGATGCCCGTGGGCCAAACCAGCCCCTTTGGATATTGTCACTACAGTTTAGTCGTCATTCCAAGACTTTCTGGATGCTTGGCCACCCACCTAATGATCCTTGACACATTCCTGGCAAGGCACGCCTACTCTGGTTTCTTTACAGCCAGATCACAATTCTTTGGAGAATGGCAAAGCCCCTTTCATCTAGGGTAGGGTCCTTGATTGAAGCCTCCGTCAAGCATTCTAGCTGCAAATAATTTAAGCCAGTTTTTATCTACCTTGATTTGGTCATTTTTGTTTTGGAATCCATGTCACCTGACATGACCCGTTCACATATTGGCCTTATTAGTGCTTACATTTATTTCAGCTCTCTTTTTATCTTAAGTGGTTTTTAGGTTATGGGATCCAAATTTAGACTTGCTGATAACAGTTGGATGCTAGTGGACTGGCATTGAGTGGAAGTCTGTATGTTTTAGGAAGTACAGTATTAGTTCGTTTTAATCCTTTGATCTTCCTGTATGCTGGATACTAGTCTGCTCTAACACCTACATTCAGAGCACTTTTTTTTTTCCTGTGACATTTAAAAGCTGTAATGGAAACATATGGCACCAATCAGGTAGAGTGAGTTAGCTTTGACTTTTATTGCTTTTTTTTTTTTTTTTAACTGGATTTTACCTACTTCCTGGAAAATGTTGGCCGAGTTCACTTTTAATGATGTTTTGGATATGCCATTTGCTTTGAGGTGTTAACTCTGTGATCTTTCTTGTTTTGAGCTGCTCTGGACAGCTGGCTGTAGTGGCTTCACGGAGACATGCTCACGGGTTGATGAGACCCTAAATATGCGCATGGCAGGGGGAGGTGGCAGGGGGAGAGTGACCTTCATTATCTGAGGTCCCGCCATTATTAAGGATTTAGTAGGGAAGTAGAAGCTATAAAAATATTCACTAATAAGCTAACCACTTCTAGAGTCTCTCCATGCTTATTATCTCTCTATACTTACTACCAGGGATGGCTCCTCTATCTGCTTTATTCAACATTGAAAGTGTGCATTTTGCAAAAGATGCAGAATTTCATGAAGTCAATGGAAAAGACATTGAAAGGGTGCCTGGGTGGCTCAGTCGGTTAAGCGTCCAACTTGATTTTGGCTCGGGTCATGATCTCACGGCTCGGCTCGTGAGCTCGAGCCCCATGTTGGGCTCTGCACTGACACCATTGGAGCCTGCTTGGGATTCTCTCTCTCTCTCTCTCTCTCTCTCTCTCTCTCCCCTGCTCACACTCTCAAAATAAATAAACTTTAATAAATAAAATAAAATAAAATTCTCAAAAAAAAGAAGAAAATGAACTACTGAGATTCCGAAGTAGTCAGTGACAAGTCTAGATCTAGCAGAATTAGATGAGAGAGCTACTGAAGAAACAAATCAAAGATAATGACTCCTTTAGGGAATGGTAAAAATATAGGATTAAGAGAGGCCCATGGGGAAATTGATAAAGCCTCTGAATATTTCTATAGAATAACTTTTTTTTATGATTGTTCTATAAAAACCGAAGAACTCAAAGAGATGAAATATGCAGGAAAAGTATTTTAAAAAATGAACACTTTGATCACACTCTGTTCATTCTAAGACTTTGCCAGGAGAGGCAGCTGACTTACATTTTGTTAAGTACAGGCAAAATAGCTTTTTCCATCTATTTTAGTTTCAATATTTACAGTACTCTAATTTTCCAATATAAAATTCCATTGAAACTGCTTTTTACTAGAAAAATGGGCTCCATCTTTTAAGTAGATTTTTACTTTTTTTGTAACTTTTTTTTGTTTGTTCTGAGAGAGAGGACAAGTTGGGAGAGGGGTGGAGGGAGAGAGAGAGAGAGAGAGAGAGAGAGAGAGAGAGAGAGAGAGAATCCTAAGCAGACTCCACGCTCAGCGAAGAGTCCAACGTGAGGCTCCAACTTATGAACCTTGAGATCATGACCTGAGCCGAAATGAAGAGTCTGATGCTCAGCTGACTGAGCCACCCAGGCACCCAGATTTTACTTTTTTAAATGGCTTTTTGCTAGTACCAGTTACGTTCAGCTGATAATGACGTTCTGTGTGTTTCTTTTATGCATGTGGCATATGATAGTCATGGGGAGGAGCCCTTCCCTTTTCCTGCCCAAATTTTGCAGAGTAGAATGGAGTTTCTCATTGTGTCAGTCCAGTTGTTGAGTAGGCAGGTAGCAAAACTCCAGGGATAATTCACTCTGGTGAGCCCAAGAAAGACCATTAGTGCTCACGGATGGTTTTGACAACTCATTGGAACGGAGCGATGCTCGCCAGCATTGTAGCAAGCACAAATAAGTTGTCAATTCCACGGAGTCCCAATAAAAAAATTCTTCCCGGCCCTTCCAGCTAGATATGGATCAGTCCTCAAGAAGGCTACGCAGAGAGGAGCCTCTTAAGAAGTTTGTCTGACAACAGATAGCCATTCATGAAAAGCTTGCTGATGCTAGTCAATAAAATTTAAAATTTTAAGGGTTTCTTCTCATGTCTAATTCCCATTTCAGCTCAACTGCATATTTCCTGAAGGAGGTGGAGTTAGAGCGATTTTTTTTCTAAGAAAGGAATATGAATCAATGAAGCCATCCATAGTGGGAGGTTGGGCTAGGTAGCAATAAAGTCCAAGAGGAGGGAAATGGAAATATGCACAGATTTTTCTTGGCTGGGAAGAGAATTATCAAGAAACGAAGCTTGTTTGATACAATTCTAAGCACGATATTGATGTTGTTCCTATAACCACCACCTCAGTGTGATTATGCACTGCTAGGTCTTCCAGGGAGCACTTAATTAGTGTCTTGTAGAAAAAAATCAAATCTTGTAGGAAAAAAGTCAGTTGGGCAGCTGTCCAGTTTCTGATCTGCTCACGCGTAAATGAAGATGAAGACCTTAAGAACTACAACCCAGAGCATAAATTGTAGTATCATTTGTGAACAGAGATGATGACATGGGATGACCACCACGATCTACTTGAACTCCTTTTTCTGGATTCATAACATCATCCTCGTTAGTCATTCTTTTTTTCCTGGTCTTTGTGTTTCAGGCTCATAGAGCGCTTTCCGTAGCAGTTTAAAAGTCCATACTTCAAAATTCAATTCTTTGTCACATTCTTTGGGTGAGTCTGTTATTGCCAAACCAACACATGCTTTTATTAGTGCAGTAAAAGCAGAAGCAAAATATTGTTTAGAAAATCTGGCCTAGGGAGAAATCATAAAATTTATTTTCAAATGGAATAGAAATGGTACTGGATTGTGTGCTGTTCAAGTTCATCCATGTTCCATCTTTCATCATTTGGCATGAACTACAGAGTTATGTATAGGGGTTTTCATTTTATTAGTGTTTGAAGTTCATTTGCTGTAAAACATTGATACAGATGAGTTTTGAAGCCCTGATTAACCCAAGTGGTTGGCCCAAAGATTATTGTATGAAGTAGGACATATTATTGCCCTGAGACCTATTGTTGGTATTGACTAGAGTAGCTTGGGTATTGCTCAAGAGAAATTTGATTCAAATTGTGAATGGAGGATTTACCCAGGGTCTTTTGTGATGGCATTTAAAGTGGACCTGGGATGTTTGTGAGGATAATGAATAATTCCAGATGGAGTAAAACTTGACTTCTATCCTAGAAACCAAGACAGAAAGACCACAAAAATGTTGATACCTTGGCCATTAGAAATCAAACACACTATGATCAAATATTTTGGATTACTGGCGCTAGGGAAGAAGAAAACTCTTTCTGCTGCCGTTTTGCTTTTGAAAAGCAGATGGCATCTTTTTAAAAATACCCTTGAAATCCAAGCTCTCTGGATTGCTCATTTCATTTTCACGTGGGCATTCAAGGGGGTAACCACTGGGATCTGGGATGTGGCATCTATGGTACTTCTTGTGGCTTTCGTTTGTAATATTTTTGTCAGAAATGTGGCGAGCAGCCATCCAGAGAACCTTAATACAGGACTCTTAGAATCGTGCATAATTTTAGGACCAAAGAAACCACGGCATAAAAAGAAAAACCCCAAAAATGTAGCAATTTGAATAAAAAGGACCCCAAAATAGGATGGTAAGGGAAGTGTTTAGGGAACGAGGAGTTAAAACTGACAAGACCCTCCAGTGGAGGACTATCTGCCATGCATTCTTTCCACTTTCTGGATCTCTCACACAAACGATCTTCCCTCCTTGCCTTCAAGGGCTTTGTCTCTTTCCTCCTTCTGTCTTTCCATTCAGAAAACTGCCGTACGTTCTTTACTAGAGAAGCATTTAAAAGAAGATGATGACATAGAATGCTCTAAGTTGGTCTTATTCTCTTCTGGATGGTCAAAATAGTATCGCAATATTCTTGTAAGAATCGCAGATACATATTTATCCACGACAGACCACTTGTTAGCTATTTTCTTGCCTGATTCCTTGCATCAGAAAGGTGTTTTATACTTGCAGGGTTGTTCCTCTGAGTTGATTTGGGTTTTATGTGTAGTCCTCTTTGTATTATTCCCGCTTTACAGTAAAACACGTAATTCTACTTAACACTAGATAAGGAGTTGACAGAGTAGAGCTTGTGGGCTAAAATCTGGCCGTCACCTGTTTTCGTGTGTGTGTGTGTTAGTTATAATGGGGATTTGGCCACCCCATTTCTTTATGTATTGTCTGGCAGCTTTCGACCTAGAACAGCAGAAGTGAGTTGTTTGAATAGAGATTGCAGGTACAGATGGTAGGTAAAACTTGACATTGTGATTGCTCTCTATCTATTTTGTGCATGTCTATGGTCTCATGGTGCGTTAGGTGATTGTATCACAGGAGGCCTGAGTTCGGTGTCTTTGTCAGTACAAGGTGACATCTATTATGACTTCCCAAAGAATCCTGGACCGTGACTCCAAGTCAGGATGCCACATTCACATGGTGATAGTGCATATTTATAGTCACTAAGAGCAAGGTTTTACAAAGCGTAAGTAAATTAATAAATCATGCCAAATTTGAATGGATCGTTTCTGGAAAATAACGATCGCCAGTTGTTCAAAGAAAGTGAACCTCCGGGAGCCTCGTAATTCGTACGGGGAGTGCTTCTGTAGTGAGCCAGGAGTGGATAGGTGTAGGGCTACAGATCAGCCCTTTGTATTGATTAGTCATTTTAGTCCTGTTTTATATGCTTTTTGAGTCATCTGAATGAAGTGACTGACCAGGGGTCTTTGCTAAAATTAATGGGAAACTAATTTTTGTATAGTTTATGATCATGGGAAAGTACTGTTATTTGACAGCTTCTATTCGTGACCATGCTTATGGCCCTGTCATAGCTTCTAAATTACACTCATGAAACAGTTATTCAAGATTCACAATTTGTATTTTAGTCTAGTTAGACAGCTCTTCCTTGGGCTGATTCCATGCATTTGGAGAATTTCAGGTGTATTGATGTACCTATAAAATCTTAGTTCTGGGGCGCCTGGGTGGCGCAGTCGGTTGGGCGTCCGACTTCAGCCAGGTCACGATCTCGCGGTCCGTGAGTTCGAGCCCCGCGTCAGGCTCTAGGCTGATGGCTCAGAGCCTGGAGCCTGTTTCCGATTCTGTGTCTCCCTCTCTCTCTGCCCCTCCCCCGTTCATGCTCTGTCTCTCTCTATCCCAAAAATAAATAAACGTTAAAATCTTAGTTCTGTTCAAATGTTAGAATGTGTATCATCTGTAATTGGGGATCTTTTTGGGGAGGAGAAAGCCTTTTGAAACCTCAAAAAGCCTTTATTCAGTGGGAGGTGTGATAAGAAGCAAAACTTTGACACTGTGAATGACAGTTGACCGCTGTGGCAGAGGCGACTGGAAAGAAGTACATAGGAAAGTACCAGGGACAGGATGGCTACTTTCCAGCTTTTTCTGAGGCATGGTGCTTGGCAACCGGTTTCGAATGGCTTAATGGAACTCACAACCACCGGGCTATGTACGGTGCAATTCGCAGGGCTGTTCTCACGCAGACAGTGGTATAAACAGCGCCCCCTGTAGTTGTACTGCCCTAACCTCGGTTCCAGCAAAAAGCCAAACTAACACCAAAACACATTCCCAAGCCATTATGTTGTTGTTTTAGTTAGATTATCTGGAGAGTTGGGTTTTATTGCCCTGCCTCGCTCATTAAAACTGAAAGTGAAGAACTGGAATTGTCTCTAGGTTCCCACTCCTGCTAATTAGGTGTGTTGTAGCTTGATACAGAACCCAGCTTGATTCTCAGTTTAACTTCCCGTCATGAGCCAGCCCTGAAACCTGGAAGTATTGTCTTTCATGGAAGCAGTGTGGAAGACCTCAGCACCTCCTGAATCCATGCCGAAGTACACATGCATGAGTCCGCTGCTCTGGGGAGGAAAGAGCTGCAGGGTGAAGATTCACAACGCTGCCGTCACAAGATTGGCCTTCGTATTATGCATATTTGCTTCCAAGGCTTCTAGTGCCGGTAAAAGGCAGCGCCTTGGATTTCAGACAGCTTCCATGGCATGTTTTCAAGCTTTGTTCTTGCAACATCTTTTCAACAAGGAATTATTTGGTGTGTGATGAACGTACAGAATTGAATTAAAAAAAATACACCTTATTTTCCCGCTAATAACTTTATCTGAAAGGGGGAAGAAGAGGGTGCTGGAGGGATTAACCTTTTAGCCAGTGTCCGCATGCATATAAGTGGGTTCCTTCCTACGTGCCCAGATCTCTATCAGCTGTGTACTTCTTCTTCATCTTTCACAGGGGTCAGGGTTTTCCTCTGACGTAGAGACATTCCAGATGGACAAGAGTGTAGATGCCAGGTGACATTTTTAGGGGCTTACTAATGGAGCCACAGCAGATTAAGAGCGGGGAAAAAAGTATGACTGCACAGATTTGTAGGCAAGTGTGGACCGGACACTGTTAGATTAGCTATTTGTGAGAGCCTCTCTTTTTGATATTTCATAAACTTCTTGAGTATTTTTCAACTCTCTCCAAGGAATAGAAAGTAGAATCTTAATGTCACCTTTTGTGGAAACAATATTACGGGCAACCTTTTATTATTATTATTATTTATTTATTTTTATAAAGAAAAATTTTAATGCTTATTTTTGAAGGAGAGAGAGACAGAGTGCGAGCGGGGGAGGGGCAGAGAGAGAGGGAGCCACAGAATCCGAAGCAGGCTCCAGGCTCTGAGCTGTCAGCACAGAGCCCGACGCGGGGCTCGAACTCACAGACTGTGAGATCATGACCTGAGTCGAAGTCAGACGTCCAACCGACTGAGCCACCCAGGCACCCCTCAGGCAACCTTTTAGTAAAACCACTTATTGAATCTTGGTTTTAAAATTCATTGTTAAGCTTGTCTTAGGGCAAAAGACAATAATGCAGGGAATAAAACAAATTTAATTTGTGCAGATACACTAAAAAACTTGTTTGAAGGGTGGGCTTATTCTGCGAGTGACTTTTCTTTCTCATCCAAGCCTACGTACATGTTCTAACAGACTGAGGTCAAAGCATTTCAGCGTATTTTCATGGTTTCATTCTTCATGGTACTGGTGCCATATTTGCATTTCAGTGTGAGTTTCGGTTCTCTTGCGTCTTCTCTAGTGTATAGAAAGTGCCATGGTTTTAAATTACAGTCAAAAAATGGATTTGGGTTGTCTTTGCACGATTTTTGAAAGAAGACGTTTCTATGTTGCTTTTCCTTATTTTTAAACACATTCGAAAGTGTATTATCTGCTTGGATCGTAATACCCCTTTTCTGCTCACGTAGTCTCATTCAGCCTTTGTGAAGAAATAAATTTCGTTGCATATCAACATTTTACGATATTATAGGAAGTGCTCCCGAGTTTTGGAATGTGACTTGCTTCAGCTGCTGTTGGTGGTTAATGGTTCAGGAAATTTGCCAACTGCTGTGGTTTGCTGGCCATGTCAAAACCTTTGTAACTTCAGACTCAAGAGCCCAGCACTTACTTGCCCCTTTATTAAACGCAGGTGCCAGGTTTAGAAGTTCCTTTGCTCCAGATCTCCATAAAAGTTTTCTCTGGACAAACTGTTTTGCTTTTTAGAAAGAACTGGTCTGTTTACCAACATGGCATCATAAAAATACAGCAGCTTTATATAGCTTTCAAGACCACATGGTTGCCTAATGAATATTACTTGCTGGTTGTGACTTTTACTTGTGATTTGAGCCCTTGTGTGATATTGTTCCCCCTGAAACAGGCATTTTGGGGCATTAGGGCTTATTTTTTCGGTATTCCCCCATTGGGCCTCTCTGAGTCATCTTCTGGGCACAAACAGAAGTGAATGTATAATTGTAGAGCCTCTCTTATCCCACAGTTACTGGATCAAATAATTTGTAAAGTGCACCGAGGATCTTTGTTAGAGGAATTTACAAGAACATCTTCAAAACAATCCTCATATCCATTTGTCCTTCAAAACCTGAGGAGCCAACATTTCTTTTGGTATATCAATTTTATTCCAAACTATTAATTATTGGTGCATTAACCTCTCACTGCCTATAAATCATAGTAGGAATTTAAGAATAGAAAAACAAATATGGTGTTGTCAAAGTATGTTTTTCCGTTCAATTAATTTTTATCAACTTTTCCATCCTAAAATTTCTCTTGTTTCTACTGGTGTATATTTTGCCCGGGATTTTATCAGAATGCTCTTTGAATAGTGAAGTTCAGGGAGAAATGATTTTCGGGGGGGAGAAATTTTACACAGCCTTTCTCGAAGTGTGCTTCACAGGGTGTTCGAGTTGTTAGTATGGAATAAGATCTACATACTTTCTGATCATAAGTTTGGGAAATATGGGGTTAAACAAAATGTGAAGGCTCTAATGTCAAGAGGGAGATATTTCCTAAATGTCATGGGCCACAGAACCTTCTTTGTCATGGAGCTCATGTTTCATAGAACATACTTGGTACTGTTGGCTTACTGTATGGCCAGAACTGGGTCTGTTGGAGTGCACAAATTTGGGGGCACCAACCATCCTCCCTAGTGGAAGCTTCTTACCTTGTATATTGTAGGTTCCCCCAAATATTGCTATGATTTGGAGTCTTGGTCCTGATCCATTAATTGTAATACTGTGTAAGTAGAGAAATATATTTGCTATTCTTACACATGCCCTTCATCACTGAAAGCAAGCGCACAGCACTTAGACCTTTCTTTGGCTGTATCTATATGGCTGCCTTCTCAGAAGCCTGTTAAGAAAAGGAGGAGCCATCATATCGAAGGAGACAATTTGGGGCTTCCCTATAATTCTATCCTAGTTGGTCTGAATTCACACTGTTACTGTAATACATCAATAAGGATATAATTGATCAGTAAGTCATCTGATCTCTAAAACTATCTTCTCTACTTATATTCTAAAGGAAAAATATAGGGGCGCCTGGGTGGCGCAGTCGGTTAAGTGTCCGACTTCAGCCAGGTCACGATCTCGCAGTCCGTGAGTTCGAGCCCCGCGTCAGGCTGTGGGCTGATGGCTCAGAGCCTGGAGCCTGTTTCCAATTCTGTGTCTCCCTCTCTCTCTGCCCCTCCCCCGTTCATGCTCTGTCTCTCTCTGTCCCAAAAATAAATAAAAACATTGAAAAAAAATTAAAAAAAATAAAGGAAAAATATATTCCTTTGGAATGTCAAGACATTGGAATATATTTGGATATTTGGATGTCAAGACATTGACTTCTAGTTGCATGGTTAACGTTTACAAACAGCGCCTATAACTCTTGGGCGACGATTCACTGACACAGGAAGCATATCCAGGGCTGTTTCACCGCCTTTCGTGGTGCATATGTTTTGATTCAGTGAGATCAGCGATGCCAGATTTTAACATCGGGATTTTCTCAGTAAGATGAAGTTGGTGATTCACCTTGGCTCATACCTCAGACATGTGGGTATAGGATAAATGCATTCTTAATGATAGTTCAGAGCCGCCAAATCTTTTATCTGCCTGAACTTATTGACTCTGTTACCATTGATCTTAATTGGCTGCTCCTGATGGAAGTGTGCTTGTATTAAAGTTTAAAAGGGACTTAGAGGGGCGCCTGGGTGGCGCAGTCGGTTAGGCGTCTGACTTCAGCCAGGTCACGGTCTCTCAGTCCGGGAGTTCGAGCCCCGCGTCGGGCTCTGGGCTGATGGCTCGGAGCCTGGAGCCTGTTTCCGATTCTGTGTCTCCCTCTCTCTCTGCCCCTCCCCCGTTCATGCTCTGTCTCTCTCTGTCCCCAAAATAAATAAACGTTGAAAAAAAAATTAAAAATAAAAGGACTTAGAATGAAGTCTCTCCCTTTATACGGACGATTGAAAGTAAATGCGCGAGGCCTGTAGATGACATGGAGTTTTAAGGACTTTTTGCCAACTGTTGATCTCCTGAAAATGTAACAGAGTTTGAGAGGTTTGGCTCCTCCCTTCCCCCTTTCCACTTACCAGGTGGCTGGGATGCAGAGATTCATGCTTTTCGGGTTTGCTTGTTGTGGCATTCGTGCGTTAATGTTCAAAGACAAGAGTTTAAAAACTGGTTGTCGTGATGGGGACACCCGGCTTTCTAAGCTGGAGTATCAATGATCAGGCCGATAAGGATTTATGGGTGGCACTAATTGGTAGGGAGAAGCTATTAAGGGTAAGTTAAAAAAAAAAAAGTTGGGAGGAGGAGGGAGCTAAACAAGGGATGAAGGCACAGAGTGTCCCCCAATAATGGCATCCACCGTCACCCAGGCCCGGTGCCACCCAAGTTCAGTGCAGAGTTTTGACTCACAGGAAAACCTTGGGTTGTGAGTGACTTGTTCTGTGAGTGTTCCACTAGACGAGCAAACATGTCTTATAAAATTTAACTTGAGAAACGACTGAACTATCTTGCAATCCGAGTAGTATGTGACGCCAAACATCCCATGATTGCAACTGAGTCGATCGTTCTCGAAATTCATTTCAGTATACGAATGCTTTGGATTACGAGCATGTTTCCAGAACGAATTCTGCTCGCGAACCAAGGTTTTAGCGTATTTTGATTTGTTAAGCCACTTGTACCCCCTACCATGCAACAGGGAACATACACTGTAGCTGGATCCCATTTTCAAGATTACAGATATATTTTAGAGCTTTCTGTAGACAGACATCATTAACACAATAACAGCTCTCCACTTGAGCCCATTTTATATCAATGGCTGCCAACTGAAATAATGACACAGAAGCTCTGTTTCTATGTAAACTGTATAATATCTTAAAGCTAACGTCATTGTTTTCTCCTTCCCAAGTACAGCATGTTTTGATCTACATCGGGAATATTTTTAAAAAGTGGACGTCTAAGAATGTAAACAGTTGGGAGGAGAGATGCAGCTGTTTATGATTTACTTTTTCATCTTCTGTTCTTTGGTGGCTTCTAATGTCAAAGGACTTTTCTTTACATATGATAGTGTATGGCTTAGGACCATAAGTATGCTTTTTCTGGTTTTTATTTCGGCTTTCTAAATAAAGGATGGAAGGACGGAAGGAAAAGTCGTTGGATAAAAATATCCCCCCACAGACTGGGTCTTGCACTGGAAGCACTGGGCCAGAAGAGCCTACGGTCTTAGAATGGAGAGTGTTTCTATTTTATGGGGCCAATAAATGTCAGGCTATGAGCTTTATCTTTCGGCGCTGTGTGTGTGTGTGTGTGTGTGTGTGTGTGATTGTCAGAGTCTATTAGTCACACCCAGTTGCTTGTGTTGACCACTGTCTAGACTCTTCAAGAAATGAGAGATTTCATATTTAGTGTTTTCACAGGAGGGCACATAATAAGGGATAAAAGCATGCATTTATGATGGCAATGTCTTTTACAGATGATTTTCCAGAAGTGGAGGGATTTCTGATATCTGGGTGCCTATTGTGTGAAATGGTGTTCTAGCTGATTTCGTTTAGATTTATCAGAATGGCATTTCACTCTGTAATTTCTCATTGCTCTTTGTAAACACGAAGCTTACCCCAATCTCCTGGTATAAAAATAACTTTGTATATTCCGGTGGACTTTGTTTAGATGAGCGGTTTGACAATCCTTCCACCCATGCTTTTTCTAGCATTGTCTGTAAATGTGTGGTCGCCAGCCTGGATTTTGAATCCCAGTGGCCCCAGGTACCAGCTTTGAGATCTTGAGGAATTTACTATTCTTTCCAAACCTCAGTTTCTCATTTTTTAAAACAGAAATAGTAATATAGTCTCAGGATGGTCATGAGGATTACATGAAATAATGTACGTTAAAACTCATAACATAGTGCTACCAAGGAACAAATGTGGGCCCTATTGCTGGTGGGGACTGTGTGTGTGTGTGTGCGTGTGTGTGTGTGTGTGTGTGTGTGTGTGTGTGTGTGTGTAACATGCTTACGTATCACCACCTCACCCCAGAAGTGCTTTACTCAACTATTTGGGGAAGGGAGGAAGATACAAGTGAAATTTGAAAACAATTATAATCAGTGTAAAATTTGCTTTATTTGTTTAGTCCTGCTTAATTTGTAGTATTAAAAATAGATGGAGCTTTTTAAAAAAAAATTTTATCAAAAGGGGATAACGCTTTTAAAAGGTTAACAAAACCCCTACTTACTATTAAATGTAAGGGAAACCACAAAAACTTAAGAGCCTCTTTTTCTTTGCCTAAAATTACCCTTAATCAGGTCATATGGACCTTAGACTATGTGTGTATGGCATCTTATTTTCACATATATACCTTTATATCTATAAACATTTATTGAGTGCCAGTTATGTATGAAACACAATGATAAATCAGAGCTGAAGAGTGACAAACCTTGAGAACAATTTGGTAAATGATGCCAATCAAATGAAAGTTTTATTGACAGGCTCAGAAACTGAGATTTCATGGCATATGTGGAATATAGTATGATTCTACTATGCCAAGATATACTTTTACCTTTGAGCTAATGAAGTATAAAAATTCAGGTTATAAAAGTTTAGGGTGCTTTAGAATTGCTAAGAACAATCCATTTTAAATAATGGATCAACTATTAAAATTATAAGTTCAGAGCAAAATAGGAAACACCTCCACACCCAGTGATAAAACAATGGAACAGTATTCCTTTAAAAAAATTTCTTTTTCATGTTTATTTTTGAGAGTGAGAGAGAGAGACAGAATGCAAGCAGGGGAGGGGCAGAGAGAGATCCAGGATCCAAAGCAGACACACAGGATCCAAAGCAGGCTCCAGGCTCTGAGCTGTCAGCACAGAGCCCAACACGGGGCTCGAACTCCCGAACCACGAGATCATGACCTGAGCCGAAGCTGGACCCTTAACTGACTGAGCCGGTCAGGCGCCCCTGGAACAGTATTCCTTATTGACGATGAGTGTCATTGTTGGGGTTTCGCTGGCGCCGTTTTTTGAGGTGCTCCTCCCTGCAAACACACGAACAGTGTTGCAGAGAGCAGAGAGCAGTCAGTGTCAAATACCTTTCCATTTCCTTTGTGTTCCCCTTTCTGCCTTTCCCTCCCATGGCTTCTCGCTACTGGATGGGATGCATGGATTGTTTTGTAATTGCTTAATTGTCAGGGTCTGGGAGCTGTGCTTTACGGTCACCATCTCATTTAATCCTTACCAACAACCCAGTGAGCTAGGTGGGCACTTTCATCTGGCACCTCACTGAGGTCGATCCAGTGCCTGAGTGCCGGTAAGTGCCACAGAGGAGCTAGGGTCTTACCATCATCGGAAAGCCACAAGCCTCAGTGCCTTGCAGGCAGTTTCCACTCCTGTTGTAGCCCATAACCCTTGGTGAAATGTATTTTCATCCTGTCCCAGCTAGGTAGGAAAACAACTCCTGTGAATCGCACAGCATGCGAGTTGCGCTACCCGGCAGTGGTTTCAGAATTAGTTCTTGGGGAAGATCTCCGGCCACCTCATCATTTTCCTAAAGCCATCAGAAACCTATGCTTGCCTCACTGGGGCTTCTCTCCCAGACCAGTAAAGCTGCACCTCCTAGTCAGAGCACAGGGTCAGGCCCAGTGAACGAATCCGCGGTCAAATAACAAAGACCTTTGTACTGCTGTAAAAGTTCATTAACGTGAAAACGGAACCTCGTAGTCACTAACTTGCCAATCAGTTGGACTGAAGGGCATGCTCTTGACCCAGGCTATGTGCCTTCTAGAAAGCAGACGACTTTGCTACGGTCTGTCGATGTGAATGGAAGTTTCTAGTACACACGCACCATGCTTCTGTGCTTAAGTTTGTAGTCTTTTCCAAATTTTGGTACCTTTGAGTCACTATGGCTTTGCTACTTCCCCAGAGGCAAAGTGTGCCTGCCTCTGGATCTTCCTCTGCATGCATCTATGGTTCTGGGGATTTGATACTTGCACATAGAGTCCGCTTCATGCTGCAGAAACATTATGGGGATAAATTAATGTTCCGTGGGAAAATGGGAGCATATTTTTATATCAGTACTTTTGATACCTCGAAGCTGAAGGTGTCGTCATCATGTAATTGTTATGTCGATTCTACTCTTGTATGCCAGATGGGATCAGAGTTGGCAGTTTGGTGGCTTTCGCTGCTGCTGGTCCACTCAAAGAATGAAGCCAGGGAGTTAAGAACTAACCTCCCATTTGTGCCTTGTGGTTTATTTGGTAAAAGACAGCTGGAGGGGCGCCTGGTTGGCTCCGTCGGCTGGCGGAGTGTCCGACTCTTGATTTCGGCTCAGGTCGTGCTCTCACCACCCACGAGTTTGAGCCCCGCGTTGCACTCTGAGCACTGACCACCCGGAGTCGGCTTGGGATTCTCCCTCTCTCTGTCTCTCTCTGCCCCTCCCCCACTCTCCCTGTCTCAAAATAAATAAACTAAAAAAAACCCCAAACCAAAGACCTGCTGGAGGGCAGGGTATACGTATGTGTTTCGTTGAGGTTTGGTGAATGCTTGTTTATTTGGGTTCTATCATCTGTGAGCTAACACACATGGCCCGTCTCACTTCCTCTTGACCAGGACCTCCAGACTTCAAAGTAGTCTGCATTGGTGTTTTCCAGAGATAGAAATGTATCGGGTCACAGTTTCCATCTCCCTTTTCCCACGCCAACTGTCTGTAGTCTCCCTTAGCCTGAACACGAAGCAGGTAAAAGCCCCTCCGTGTGGAGTCTGCCATTGTCTTCCCCAGGGTCTTCTTTGCAGCCATCTAGATCTTGTGTGTTCAAGGGCCCTGAGGCAGAGGCTTCTCATTCTTCTGCAGTTCGCTCTTTTAGAACCTTTCCGCCTGGAAGTCTTTCTTTGTGTTTCACTGTAAAACTGTTTCTGTAACCTAACCTCACTTACCTTGCTGAGATGGAGCCCAGATGGCTTATGGCCTGGCCTTCCTTCGAAGTCCCCAGTGAAGTAGTCTTTCCTTCAAGGTTCTTTACTCCTTGGCTACTCAGAATATGGTCCTCAGACCAGCAACCTGAGTGGCACCTGGGCACAGGTTAGACGTGCAGAATCTTGGGCCTGTCCACAGACCTACTGAATCCCAGTCTGCATTTTAACAAAATCTCCAAGAGATCCGAAGCACCTTAAAGTTTGAGAAGCACTACTTTATTTTATCCCTTCGTAGTTGAGTTATTTTTTTTTTTCAACGTTTATTTATTTTTGGGACAGAGAGAGACAGAGCATGAACAGGGGAGGGGCAGAGAGAGAGGGAGACACAGAATCGGAAACAGGCTCCAGGCTCTGAGCCATCAGCCCAGAGCCCGACGCAGGGCTTGAACTCACGGACCGCGAGATCGTGACCTGGCTGAAGTCGGATGCTTAACCGACTGCGCCCCTCGTAGTTGAGTTATTATTTTCTCTGCACTTTTCTCTGGTTTGCCCGAAGAGTGGAGACCCCTACTGGACACGCTGATGTAATAGTGGAAATCGCCAGTGTTGCTGTATCTCAAGTCCCTATTAATTTAATACCTGTGATACAACAAGTGTGAACTAAATTAATGTGTATTCTTCATTTACAATACATTTGTAGCCTTCAGAGACTTTTTGGGGTTTCCCTCTGCTCTATATTTGCCCCCTTGTCCTAATGGAAGGCCCCATTGTGACTTGGCTGCTAATATCTTGCTTTGTGCTTATGTTGGGTACCACCTTGTTTTTCCTCTTCCTTTGGGAACTTCTCATTTTTGCCGGGGGAGTGGGGCTCTTTTCTTTTCTGAAGACTTGGGCTATTAAGATGTTAATGATTCCTGGTTAGAAAGAGTACTCTTTCGGGTGAGGACACCCCATGTCTCAGTGGGATCTTACCTCAGTGGTACTCTTGACCAGTTTCGTGAGCTCGGGCAGCGTGATTCTAACGCTTAACAATAATCACATGATCAAGGAAGTCTCCGTAATACCAGGCGTGGGACTGCTTTGATCGTTCTGTTTATGTTAAATCTGCGAACCCTTTCTATGATGACTTGGGCACGCCGTGGAAGTCACCTTCCACGGAAGGGAAACATCCGTGGAAGGGAGCATCTAAAACAAAAGTTGGAATAATTACCATCCAGATGCATATTTTGGTGAGTCCTTGGACTGTCCTTACCGCTAGCTTATTTACTTGTATCAAATGGTTCACTAGTCACCTTCCTATTGATTTCCTCCAGTTGTGTGTTAGAAAGGACATTAGCAAGGATCTGGCCACTCTTAATCCTTGCACCTCTATATGGAAGACTGTGGGAAGGCCTTTGTCTCTCCTGGAAATTCTCTGGAGAGGATGCAGAAGAAATGATATATGTGAAGTCAGTGGCTATGTTTAGGGGCTCTTTGGGTGCCGCTGATGGCTGGAAGTGAGGAGAGCTCAGGGTGGAAGGACAGGAGGGAAGAGAAGCATCTCCTAAGATTCACATTTGACGTGGACACTTACGTGGTCTTGCTCTCCCTTATACTGTTAAGGAAGGAAAGTGGGGGTAACCAAATGAAGAGGTAGACGGTTGCCCATTTGTGACATGGTTTTATGGGAAAAACTTCAGGCAGTTTTTAAGCAGAATTAAGCAAAGCTCATCATAGGGAAGTTAATTAAATGTTAATTATAGCCTGTCGCCGTTGGGTAGTAATGGTGAAATTGTGTGGTTCAGTTTTATTCTGAAGGTATTTTGTCAGCTTCGCAGGCTACAGTGTAGAAGAATAGAAGCTATTGTTTTCTTTGTATACTTGAGGACCACAGTAGCTTCTGGGGCTTTATTTAAGGAGGATGAGCTCTTATTACCATTACCTTTGGCCTCAATCTGCAAAGCTTCATACTTAGCCACCCGGAAATCGACTTGTTCTTTCTGTTCAATGTCTAATTTTTAGAACTTTGAATCCTGTGTACTCTCGTTGATGATGGTATATATGCCCTGCCCACCCCCCTACCCTCCCACGTCCCCCACCCCCCACCTGCCAGCATTTTTCAATTTTAAGTTTTAGGGAAAACAGACCCTGAATGTATCTTCCTGGGAAGACATATTTAGAAACAGCAATTAGGGCCCCTGGGTGGCTCAGCCGGTTGAGCATCTGAGTCTTGATTTTGGCTCAAGTCGTGATCTCACAGTTCGTGGGATTGAGCCCTGCTCTGGGCTCTGCACTGACAGCAAGGGGTCTGCCTGGGATTCTCTGTCTCCCTTTCTCTCTGCCCCTTCCCTGCTTGCACTCTCTCAAAATAAATAAATAAACATTCAAAAAATACTTTTAGGGGCGCCTGGGTGGCTCAGTCAGTTAAGTGTCTGACTTCGGCTCAGGTCATGATCTCACAGTTCATGAGTTCAAGCCCCACATCCTGCTCTCTGCTGTCAGCACAGAGCCTGTTTCAGATTCTCTGTCTCCTTCTCTCTTTTCTCTTCCCCCACCCCTCCTCTCTCTTTCTCTCTCAAAAATAAACATAAAACAAATTTAAAGATTAAAAAAAATACTTTTAGAAACAGCAACTGGAATTTCTATCTTGTACTTTGAGATATATATATATATATATATATATATATATATATATAGTAATAAATGCTCTTCCAAGGTGAGTATTTCATAAGGTGAAAAAAATCTCTAGGAACTAGTATTCTGAATTAAGAATAGCCTCTTAGAGAACAAAGTTAGTGGATTTATTTTAAAAGGTTGACTAGGGGCACCTGGGTGGCTCAGTTGGTTGAGTGTCTGACTTCAGCTCAGGTCATGATCTCACAGTTTGTGGGTTTGAGCCCCGCGTCGGGCTCTGTGCTGGTAGCTCAGAGCCTGGAACCTGCTTTGGATTCTGTGTCTCCTTCTCTCTCTGCACCTCCCCTGCTTGCTCTTTCTCTCTCTCTCTCTCAAAAATAAGCATTAAAAAAATTAAAAAAAAAAAGTTTGACTAATTCTGGAACAAAGGGGGCCTAATTCTTGACTTCATTTTACTCCCAGATATTGGAGCCCAACGGGCACGACTAATAGTCACAAATAACATAAGGAAAGTCTCTTCTTTCTCAGTGAGTTTTACAAATGATCGTAAGGACTAGATATTTTCTCCATTTTATGAAATTGTGGAGGCAAAGCGAGGTCAGATGACTTGTCCCAGACCATCCCGAAAGTATTGGCTCAGTTGGATGAGATACAAACCTGGAAGTAATAAAGCATAACTCTTCGTGGGGTTGATCTCTTTTTCATGGTCCATGTAGGGGGAGCACAGGGCACCTGCTAGTCTCCCCCACACTCTGTTACTTTGGATTCCATGATGCCTGGTGTTCTCCCCCTGGTTTAGTCCTTGCTTTTGTGTCACATCCGGACATCCTTGTTCTCCTTTGGAGGAGGAACATGTGAAAATATGGGCCTGGACTGGTTAATCAGATTGGCCATCTTCTAGTAAACAAGGAGGGAAGGGGACACAGCAGAGGTAAGGCTGTGAGTATGGAGTGCACACCCACTCGGACTCTGAAGCCACGGTGTGGCAGTCATAAATAAAAGAGGGTCTTGGAAATGGGAACGCCTACCTCTTCCCGCGTGCACTTCCACAGAATTGGCATGGACCCCAGAAACAGTTAACGGGCACATTTGGCGGCACGTTTCTCAGCCTCAGCACTGTTGACGTTTGGGGCCAGATAGTTCTGTGTTGCAGGTGGCCATCCTGTGCATTGTGGGAGGTTTAATAGGATTCGGGGCCTCCACCCACCACATGCCAACGGCGTCTCTCCCCCTTCGTTCCAACCCCAGTTGTGACAACCAAAAATGTTTCCAGGCATTGCCAAATACCTTTTGCAGGGAGACATTACTCCTGGCCACCCAAATTGAGAACGAGAGATTTAGTGATGTGCTTGGAAGCTAGAAGGTCTGTGCAGAGAAAAGGGGTTTAGTCCCCTGGGCATGTTCCAGTGGAGTCCAGATGGCTCCTGCCTCGCTCACCAGTGGCTTACCTTCACAGACCCCCTTCTCTCCCCGGGACTGTAATTCCCTCAGGGTCGCTGAGCAGCATTGTCTTTTTTTTTTATGTTTATTTATTTATTTTGATAACGCACATGCTTATTAGCGGGAGAGGGGAAGGGGCAGGGAGAGGGGGGGGAGAGAGAGAGAATCCCAAGCAGGCTCCCTGCCATCAGCACAGAACCTGATGTGGGGCTGAACTCATGAACTGTGAGATCAGAATCTGAACTGAAATCCAAGAGCCGGTCACTTAACCAACTGAGCCAGCCAGGCACTCCATTATTCCTTTTTTTCTTTTTTTTAATGTTTATTTTTGAGAGAGAGAGAGAGAATGAGAGCGAGAGCGAGCAGGGGAGGGGCAGAAAGAGAGAGGGAGACATAGAATCTGAAGCAGGCTCCAGGCTCTGAGCTGTCAGCCCAGAGCCCGACGCGGGGCTCGAACCCACTAACTGTGAGATCATGACCTGAGCCGAAGTCAGACACTCAACCGACTGAGCCACCCAGGCGCCCCACCACCACCTCTTAATTAAGAATTTGGCACAGCTGTCCTCAGGAGGCTTCTAGTTCAGCCAGGCAGGCAGCTCAGTAGCCGAGTGACATGATGGGGTTCAATTCAGCGGGCTGGTGAGGGAACTTCTCCGCAAACGCCGTTCTCCAAATTAAAAAGCCAAAGGCTGAGATGTCAGATAATGGGGAAAAGAAAGGGGAACAAGAGCAAAGTGGAAGTGAGACTTGAGACATGAAAGCAGAGACCCTGAACCCGGGGTCAGCGGGTGAAAGGTCAGCTGCTCCTTGTCGGCTGGAAGAATTTTGCTTCCTGATCCTGGACAATAGAGAAGTGTTTGCAGTCGCTTAGAAATCTGCACCATTGTCTGCTTCAAAGGCCTTAGAGATGCAAGCAATGTACACGTTGTCAATAATTTCAGATGATCTTTCCAGTGTTTTTCCCCCTCCTCTTCCAGCTGCCCACCCTTCGACGTGTGCATCTGGCTGTAATTTCAGGTTTTCGTCAAGTAAGTCAGGCAGCGTTGACTGGCTGTGTCACATTCCCGTTCGGTTCCTTCAGGTGCGAGACTGGGGACAAGAATTCAGAAACAAAAGCCGCCCGTCCCCTCCCCCTCCAATTAGAAACATGCTTTGGAACCTGGAAATAGTGCATAAGAATCTCACTAAACATCCATTTAAGTCTATTCAGGAGAATTCTTTGTGAATCGTTTCGTGTAGCATGGTGAGTCTTTCATTGGCTGACTTAGAAGGGCTGGGGGCTTCAGGCTTCTGATTCCTCTGAGAAAGCAAGAGAAGTGGGCTTTCAACGGTGTTTCTGTAGATAGCATTAATTTAAGATCCGCCAAAGACACGCGAACGCTTTCCGTCCTAATATTTACCTTGTGCTGTTCCCTGTGTAGGTAGACAGGTCTTTGTCTAAAATCCTATCCCAGGGTCTTATTTTTAGCTTCACCACTACTTTTTACCTTTTCTTTTCGTTCTGGCACTTCCTCCATACCCCCCCCCCCCCACCCACAAATAATTTTGTCTCCCTTCCCAAGACTCATTCTAATCTTGGCTTCAGCCTCAGCCCTTGGCTGGTATCTGGTCTATGGATTTATTCTTGCTTGCAGATTCCACCAGAGCATCTTTGGTTGGTGTGTATTTTCAGGTATCAGGAAAAGATGGGAGATCCAAGGATATCTAGGACTTTTTTTTTTTATGTTTATTTATTTGTTTTGAGAGAGACAGAGACAGAGGGTGCACCAGTGGGGGAAGAACAGAGAGGGAGGGAGGGAGAGAATTCTAAGCAGACTCCACGCTGTCAGCGTAGAGCCCGACTCGGCTTAAACTCAGTAGCTGTGAGATCATGACCTGAGCCCAAGTCAGACGCTTAGCCGACTGAGCCACCCAGGCGCCCCCAAGGATATCTAGTTCTTGATAAGAGTTCTTACAATAAGAGCTGATGTTTGAGGGCTCATATGTGTCAGGCATAATGATGAAAATTTTCGTGTATTATCTTATTTAAGCTTAAGGATAACCCTATGAAATGGGTACTGTTATCCCCGTGTTACAGATGACAATATTGTGATTTACAGGGGTTACTAACTTGTCCAAAATCACAGAGAAAAGAATGAGAGAAGAGGAGATCGTGTAAATTCTTAGTCTCCTTTTCAATTTTTTTTCTTTTTAGAAAGAGCACACAAGTGGGAAAAAGGGGTAGAGGGAGGGAGAAAGACAGAGAGAGAGAGCAAGGGAGAGGATCTCAGGCGGGTTCCATGCCCAGCAACGGAGCCTGTTGTGGGGCTCAATCCCATGACCCTGGGATCACGACCAGAGGCGAAATCAAGAGTGGGACGCTTAACCAACTGAGCCACCCAGGCGCCCCTCGTTTTACATTTTAACTCGGAAATAAGTTTTGAGTTAAAATTGACCAGTGTTGGGGCGCCTGGGTGGCGCAGTCGGTTAAGCGTCCGACTTCAGCCAGGTCACGATCTCGTGGTTCATGAGTCCAAGCCCTGCTTTGAGCTCTCTGCTCAAAGCACAGAGCCCACGTAGGATCCTCTGTCCCCCTCTCTCTCTGCCCTCCCCCACTCACGTGCGTGCACACACACACACACACTCTCTCTCTCTCTCAAAAAAAAAAATTAAAAAAAAAACACATAAGAAAAAACCGAACAAAAAAAGACTTGGTTTCCTAGCCCAGAAGTCTTATCACTTGCATTTCTTTAAAAAGAATTCTTGGGGCGCCTGGGTGGCTCGGTTGGTTAAGCGTCCGACTTGGGCTCAGGACAATATCTCACAGATCGTGGTTCAAGTCCCGCGTCGGGCTCCGTGCTGACGGCTCAGAGCCTAGAGCCTGCTTCAGATTCTGTGTCTCCCTCTCTCTCTACCCCTCCCCTGCTCATGCTCTGTCTCTCTCTGTCTCAAAACTGAATAAAAACATTAAAAAAATTTTTAAAGAATGCTTCCAGTAAAATGAGTCACAATTGTGCTCTGCACACGTTTGAAATATGCCGCCGTCTACCAGTTTCGATTGGTTTCAGAGAGTTTTCTTTCATCATTTGGGCCACATAAACAACAACAGCTCACGTAACTTCCAAGAATCTGGATTAAATTCTCCCCCACATTTTCCCCCTTAGTATTCTCAAAGCAAGAGGGAAGACAAAGGGTAACACCTTTTCGTTTGTGATTTATGATGATGGTTTCCAGGACATGTCACTTAGATTGTGCGCAGTCCGGAGAGTCTTCTACTGAGCTTGACCTTACTAGGAACAGTTGGGCATGGCCCTGTCCTCCGGTAGGCCCGTTTCCTGATCAGAATACCATGGAAGATCAGGGCCACGCAGCTGAGCTACCTCGTGGTTCCCGTTAAAGATGCTTGTTCAGTTCAGTACTTGCATTTTTCTTGCATTACCAAATTCTTCCATACAGTCAGCCACAAACCCATATTATCGGGGACTCCGGCTAAAAACTTGTGGTGAGTAGGAAGTAGATTAAAAACACAGGTTTTCCCTTTTCCCCGGCTGCCAAAAGTGATGTCAGTGGTGTTAATGATCCTTACCTCAGCCCGCTGCAGACTCGGGGCCCTCTGTGTGAATGCTTGTTCTGAGCTCTGGTGCCTGTGCTATTACGGAAAAGCTGCTGATAGTTGATAAGAAACAATTGGGTAGTCAGACAATTACTCAAATGTAAAATCAGGCACTTGCTTTCTTGAAGCAATTTATGATCTGACTCCAGGGAGAGAGGAAAGAATGCGAAATCTATTTAGTGTTTAGCAGAAATATTAAAGGCAGCAGCACTAGGCTGAGTCTGCTTCATTCCCATTTGCCTAATTCCAGAAATGGTATTGCAGACACTTTTTTTTACTATCTCTACACCACATTGTAAACTAAGTTGTGATTTGAATTTGTGTCTACTGGTTTGGATCAAAGCCAGACCAATAAAACCTACTTCCTGTGTTTCTGAACATTAAAACAAAACAAAACCAAAAAAACTGATGCGAAGTGACAGTATAAACTATAAACCTCAGAGCTGGAATTTAATTCCTAGGAGAGAAAATAAACTGCAGAAATAGCTCCCATGAAAGCAGAAGAAAGACTGAATTTTATGACTTGCTTTCTCAGGTAGGGAAGAAGGTATCATATTACTTTCGTGTCTTCAGGCAACAGGTTTATTTTGGTTGAGCTCCGTTAAAATTAAAGCTTCCTGTCCCACATTATGTGGTCTGACTTGTAATGTAGAGGGGTTGTTTTTCTGAGTTTCCCCTACCTTGACTGTCACGTATGTGGGGATGCATTCTGATTTCTGTAGAAGAGAGAGCTGAGACATTTTGACTTACCTTGCGGGGATGGGGGAGGGCTCTTAACGGTGTTGACGACCCCCGTTTGCTTTCTCAGCATGCTCCCTATTAATAAAAAGAAATAACCCGTGAAATGAGCGAAGTGAATATTCTTTGGCTTAAAACATTTTTTAAAAATGTTTATTTATTTATTTTGAGACAGAGAGAGGGGGGAGGAGGGGCAGAGAGAGAGGGAGAGAGAGAATCCCAAGCAGGCCCCACAGTGTCAGTGCAGAGCCCCACGCAGGGTTGGATCCCAGAAACCGTGAGATCATGAGCCAAAATTAAGAGTCAGCTGCTCAACTGACTGGGCCGCCCAGGCGCCCCTGGCTTTTTAAAAGATTTCTGAATGCTTCTTCAGATTTCCTTAATACATCGTTGGCAGAATACTTTTTTTTCCCTTAAGATTTTATTTTTGAGTAATCTCGAACCCATGACCCTGAGATCAAGAGTCACCCGCTGTACCCACTGAGCCAGCTGGCCACCCCTGCCGGAATACTTTTAACTGTTGCCAACCATATGTTGTTGTGGTCGTTTTAATCTGTCTTCTCCGTACATTTCCGACCCTCTCGAAAAGTCCCTGCCCTTTGTTTTGGGGGACAGGAGAGGTCCACAGTGCTGGCAGGATTCGCCCCGTGGGCCACAGCGGAGGCTCGAAGGCTGGATGGCCGGCTCCTGGGTCAGTCCCCCTCCTTTTCTCTCCATAATACACGCTGCCTTTCTTCACTGCTGGTCTCCTGAAGTCCCCGGCCCTACCAGAAGGTCTTTCGCTGGGACAAGAGGGGAACTGGAGCGACGTGGCCTCGCACGTGTTGGCAGCTTTCCCTGAATGGTCCTCCCTGGCAGCCCCGTGTGCTGGAAGGGCTGGCCAGCAGCCTTGTTGTCTTCCCCAGCTCTCGCCCGTGTGACTTGCGCCACGAAAAAGTGCTACTTAAGCAGCTCCTTCAAAGCACTGGTCCGGCTGCTCAGTTACCCTTTGCCTTTTAAGACCCTGAAACCAAGTCTTTCGAGCTCCCTTCTGGCCTATTTGCAAAGACGTTTCCTTTCTTTAGCTCCTTGTCAACAGAAACTAGCAAAGTCTGCTCTTTCCTCTAACTTGAGTTCTTTAGTTTATTCCTACCTTGATTTTTCCTTCTTTCTCTTTCTTTCTTTCTTTCTTTCTTTCTTTCTTTCTTT
>NW_024412433.1:12100775-12101133 GCF_014898765.1 Herpailurus yagouaroundi
TCTTTCTTTCTTATCTCTTTCTTTCTTTCTTTCTCTTTCTTTCTTTTTCTTTCTTTTCTTTCTTTCTTTCTTTCTTTCTTTCTCTTTCTTTCTCTTTCTTTCTTATCTCTCTTATCTCTCTTTCTTTCTTTCTTGTCTCTTTCTTTCTTTCTTTCTTTCTCTTTCTTTCTTTCTTTCTTTTTCTTTCTTTTCTTTCTTTCTTTCTTTCTTTCTCTTTCTTTTTCTTTCTTTCTTTCTTTCTTTCTTTCTTTCTTTCTTTCTTATCTCTCTCTCTTATCTCTCTTTCTTTCTTTCTTTCTTATCTCTCTTTTCTTTCCTTCTTTCCTTCCTTCTTTCCTTCCTTCCTTCCTTCCTTCCT
>NW_024412433.1:12101233-12183436 GCF_014898765.1 Herpailurus yagouaroundi
CTTATCTCTCTTATCTCTCTTTCTTTCTTTCTTGTCTCTTTCTTTCTCTTTCTTTCTTTCTTTTTCTTTCTTTTCTTTCTTTCTTTCTTTCTTTTTCTTTCTTTTCTTTCTTTCTTTCTTTCTTTCTCTTTCTCTTTCTTTCTTTCTTTCTTTCTCTTTCTCTTTCTTTCTTTCTTTCTTTCTTTCTTTCTTTCTTTCTTATCTCTCTTTTCTTTCCTTCTTTCCTTCCTTCTTTCCTTCCTTCTTTCCTTCCTTCTTTCCTTCCTTCCTTCCTTCCTTCCTTCCTTCCTTCCTTCTTTCCTTCCTTCTGCCACTTAGGTCTGTCCTTCGCTAGAGTCCCAGCTTGCCCCACACTTCCCAGTTGTACCTTGTAAAAAGCAGAGTGATTCTCCCTGTGTCCCGAACTTGAAACTCTCTGGAGTTAGCTTTTCTTTTATTTTACTTGGGTGATTATTACGGGTAACAGGACTGAGCTGATAATTCTGTTTCCTCCCTAAATGCTGACATCCAACCCTCGGTGGTAGAACCAAACTCTAAGCCAGGAAATGTCTTTAACAAGGGTTTCACAGTCCATCAAATGGATCAGCAGTCTCCTTTCTCCATCTGAGATTGAGTAGTGTGAAGGTTAAAATCCAGAGTACACATATACTCCCAGAACTATGAATCTATTTAATACTGATGTGTGTGTGTGTGTGTGTGTGTGTGTGTGTGTGTGTGTTAATTTACTGGCCTGTTTGCCAGAATCAGGTCTGCTTAAAGACAATACTTTGGCAGTGTTTTATAATGTACCTTACTAATAATATGTTAGCATTCTAGAAGACTCGATCTTCTCTAAATTAGTGGTACCGTGAATTATTGTGTTGGCATCAGTGAGGTGGCTGAAGAAATGGACTGCCATCACAGCAGTGGTGTGCAGTTGACCATAACTGTGTCAAATAAGAAGTCAACAGGCCAGGAAAGACAAGATTTAGAGAGATGTCACAGGCTCCATTTTCGGCATTCTGCCAAGTACAAAGCTACCCACCATGCCCACCATTTCTCTCTCTATTCCCAGGTGAAGGGAACGGTCTTCTCCTCTGAGAGGAATCCTCCCCTCCTGTTCTTCTATATGCTTTGTCCCATTCCCGTAAGGACTTGGGCTTTTGGACCCCAAAGCCAGGAAGCCAGAGGCTTTTCCTACTTTCAAACTCCCATCCCCATCCCCATACACGATAAATTGGGAGGAAGGGAAAGGGATAGAATACCGAAAAGGTTTAAAAGTTGGTTAACATTTCAAATATCATCTCACCACAGATTTTTTTTTTTAAGAATGGGGAAGATCGAAATATGATGAAAACATTGTTTTCCAGTCCTATTTAAACAATTTTGACATTAAATGTAGAATTTTAAAAGTTCAAGTCCTTTAAGCAAATAGTGAACTTAGAACCACAGCTGAATCATGGTTTTTACCTGGTTGACAAGATTTCAGGAAATGTTTATTCCTTCTTTACGTTTTTTGTGTTGTATAAATTTTCTATATTGTGATCGAGAATTTTTTTTAAAATCATAGCTGTTTATGTTAAGTGAAAGAAAAATGTGCTGTTTTGACACATGCCTTTAAGTGGAGGAATTTATTTATAAAAAATTTGTTTCTAGTTGATCTACGATATGAGATTTCAAACAATGATCTCCACCGAAGAAAAGCCATTTACTGTAGTTACAGTCATTTTTTTCTAAGCATAGTTGGGTGAGGAAGAGTTACATTCTGGCTACATTTTGGTATAAGACAATAGCCCAGCAACTTATAACATTTTACTCCTGTTTTCTTACTAAAAGTAGAAATTGCAAGGACTGCTTTAACCAGGTATTTAGAACAGTGTTGCAGTTGACTCAACAAACTGGAAGGAGGTTTCAAGGCCTTTGAATACAAGAGAAAACTTTTAGTCAATGGGTTGGACTAAAAATTCGCCTTTGGAAGGGTATGGATCCTTCATTGTACACATATCATATAGCCTGATGCTGTTTTCAGCTGCTTTACGGTGAAGGTTAATCAGGCTGAGTGTGAAAAGCAGCAGAAGCTTTATTTGTTTTTCAGCTTTGGTAGGCATAGTTTAAGTGGGTCGAGTCCAAAAGATGTAAATTCCTACTGGATGCAATAATGCAGTAATCCATAAGTCTCAAGTAGCATTGCTCAAGTGTTGACTGACTTGATAATGCTTTAAAAATTGCATTTTTCATTACTGGCAACAGGATTAGGTAGGTTTTATCTTACAACAAGACACACGGAAAGGTACAAGAGATGCTGATGTGGTGATGAAATTTTATCAAAATGTAATTTCCTGCTACTAAATCTCATGACAGGTGCATGGTATTTCTGAGTTCAGAAGTTATTCCCCAGTGATGTAACTAGACAGAAAATATCATAGGAACATCACCATTTGGTATTTGCCCAGCTCTTCTCCAAGGAAGTGTTTTTGCTTCTTTGTTTCCAGTTTATGGATGTTACAAATGACTTTTTGTATTTGTAAAACGTTGTTGCAATATTTGCCTCATACGGTTGGTGGGAGTCCGTTGGGGTTGTATATATAAAGTGTATTAAACATACCTATACCCCTGTCTTCCCTTTTGGTGCTGATTATAGTCTTTATCACTGACTTTTCATTTGTCACTAACAGATGTTTCTTGAATTGAATGAGTGCTGGAACCTATTGTGGGTATTGACTTTTTAAAAATATATTCCAAAAATGTATACTATATGTGTTTGCCTTCCTTCAAGAGACTTCGTTTATTGAGAATCAGCCCTTCCTGACTGCAGTTGCATAGAGGCGGGGATATAGGCAAGTGAACTTAAGCCCCAGGAACATAGGCTGAGGTCTGTCTGTAATGTCCTCAGAGTTCATTTCCAATAAAACTCCTCAGAGCATTTGTGAACAGCTATGCTTTTGGAACTTTAGTTTTGGGTTCTTTGGCTTTAGCTAATGCCTCACTGGGAACCATTACTCAGCTTAATCAGCCCCTGTGTTCACCCTATTTGGCTCCCAAAACTTCTTGGCTGTTTCGAAAGATCAAATGTGCCCTCAAAGGGCCAAGACTGGCTGCTATAGAGATCCTTCAAAAGAATATGCCCGAGGCTGAGAAGGCGGGTGCAAAAAAAAAGAAATGGGAACTTGAGAAGGCATTCCAAAAATGCTTCTTCCAACAATGGCTGCCTGATTGGAATAAGTATGCAGACCCCAAGGTGGCTGGAATGAAGGACAGTTCTCACCCAGGCGTGCCTGTTAGAAATCTGGATCATTTACTCAGGAGCGAAATTTTCTGTGTGTCCATACAGACACACAGACACACGTACACACACACCCTTGAACAAAGATAAGCAGATGTGAACTTCAGACTTTCCCTTTAAGTTGTTCTGGGCCTCTGTTGCCTGTTTATAGCCTCTGTCCCCATACTCGCGGTCAGCAGACCCTCCCACTTTCCCCACTTGTTTTCACTTTCTCAGAGATCCCCAAGGTGATGGCACCAGAAGGGAGCATTAGTGGCTGAGACGTGTGCTGATCAGGATTTACGACAAAGGGCTTTGAAAAGTAGTACGCTGAGACTTTAGAGGGAGAGTTTATGGTGCAGTTGACAGATCCTTTATTTCCTGCTCTTTGAACACACACGCATGCGGGAAGCTACAGGGAGGGTTCCGGAGTGGCCCCAAAGCAACAGATTTCAGCATCTGGCGAAGCCACAGTGTTTTCCCTTTTCAGAGGGCCCCCGATCTCTGCCCCGCCGCATTCATGCAGGTTGGCACATGTGACTACAAAACTGGATACAGTTTGTTCCTGTGCTGAGCTGTTCATTCAACCCTTCTGGCTGAGAGCCAGGTATAAAATGAAAAGCATACCGTGTGCCCTCCGTTCCCACCGCACACACACTCCCCTCCCCTTTTCTGTAAATGAGCAGTTTGTTTGTTTGTCTCAAGCCCTTCAATACAGTGGGGCCTTCCCACTTCATCTTAGGCCCAGAGCTGTGAAGCTGTGTCTGGATACTCTGGTCAGAACGTTCGGATAGATTGCGGTGTGAGTGCAGGAGAACCTTGCAAGCCTATGGGAGATCTGGAGATGGTTCTCTGGGGTTTCTGAAGGGATGGGTTTTCCTGACACTTTGGGAACCACACAGAGTTAAGTCCTGTTTCTCTGGCAACGAAAGGGATAGGCCTGGAGCACTCTCTTGCTTTCACATTGGTGTCTCCATGTCACGTCTTTATTTGTATAGAGAAAAATAGGCTGTTTACCTGTCATTTAGGGGTGGGGTTAATATTTTGAAATAAACAGAAATCTCCTCATCAAGCTAGAGTCTCTGTTTAGTACATTTCGACTTACCTGAAAGCCATTATGTAAATAGGGAAGGCTCACGGGTCCCGGCCATACTCTCCTTCGAGAGAAGAGAGCGAGAAACAGTTCTATCGGTCAACATATACACTGGACGAATTGTAGAACCTGTTCCTTTCCTTGCCACGGATATGGATTATTATAACTACCGCATCTTGACTTATCATGAAGCATGTCTTTGTTGTCCCTATATTTAAAGGTGTCTTGGGGTTTCCTTCAGAGCTCTTCATCTACCCAACCTACATTTGCAGGTTTACTTCCTTGACCCCTTTCCACATACCTGGTGAGGCAACACGACTATATTCTTCCCTTGGCCTTTCCGCGGCCGCACTCTCTTCCCCAGACCTTGTTTTATCGTGTGCTCGCAGTGGGAACTGTGCTTTTCCCCTTGGATTCATTCCACTCATATTTAGTGAGTACTTATTGTGTGCCAGCCCTTGTGTTGAGCTCTGGACAGGCAACCCCAAAGCAGCATAGATAGGATCCCATTTCCACATCCCCAAACTATCCCTTTCCTTCCAGACCAAGCCTTAATGTGTCAGTGAATTGCTTCCTTTCTGTTCCCAGTTAGAAGTATTCTTTCCGTGCAGCGAGAGCTTTTTTCCTGTGCATTTACCATGGGATTTACCTCCTTCCTGTGCATTTACCAGGGGATTTACCTCCTTCTTCTTTTGTGTGGTGCCATATACTACTGAAGACATTCTGTAAATATTGGTATTTACAAATAATCGTGGAATGCATAAAGAATGTGGCCCTCAGAAGGACTGTCGAATGCTAACACTTGAGAGCGAAGGAGGGTTCATAACGTTGAAAAAGGTGTCTCCTCTCTGGAAGGGAATGGATAATGCCCCATGAGGTCTGCCTTCTTGCATTGCATGGAAGAAATGTGCTTCTTGCAGAGTAACATTTCTATTAGATCTAAATCAGAATCCCTTCCCTTTGTAATTTAATGATTAACTGGGTCTGTTTCACCTGGGTCTCCTTTCGCATCTAAAATTTTCATCTCATGTCAAACAATGGCACATTAAAAACTTGACTTCAGATTTTGTAACGTTAGGCCCTCTGGCTTCAAATTCTAAAATCTACACTTGACTTTCAACCAAAAGAAGACGAAGTGTGGCCTGGCTGGACTCTGCCTACCATATTTTATAGCAGTTTTACACAATAACTATAATTCACATTTTTGTTCTGATCCTAAGAACATCCAAGTATTTTGTGTTTTTGTGTTGTTAAACTCTGAAACCTCCAAATCAGATCGATTTGTTTACTGACTTAATATTGACTGTTTTGAGTTTGTATTTGCTTTAGACTCTTGCATTTTGAAAGGGAAAAAAAAAGTTAAATACAGTCTGTTGATTTTATTTAAGTACACAGTACTGTTTGTGCCCGTAACTTCGGCTTATCTGGTACTGCCTCCTTTTTAAAGAAAAACCCTTAGAAAATGATGGAATATGAGGTTTGAGATGCCTTTGCTGACAACTCTTTTTCTTTTTCTTTTCAGAATGAAGACCTGAATGACCTCAGCAAATCTTCCCTTAACTCATGGGTACCCAGACTCTGAATATTTCATGATTCACAACCAGGACCTCACATCTTCCTCCTCAGTAGATGGTACGATGCATCCATTTCAGTTTGTTTACTTTCTACAATCCTCAGGAGTTCCTTGACTGAACTGCACGTACTATATTGTGCCAAGCAAAAAAGCACTGTGACACCAGAATAATGAGTCTGCATTAAGTTCATCTTCAACTTTAAGGACTCAGCTGGCCACGTGAGCTGATGTGATCACCTCCATGCCACGAGAGAAGGGGTTTACTCTCACTGCATTTACAAGATACATTTCATCTGCTGCTGAAACTGCGTATGACAAAGCATCATTGTAAATTATTTCATACAGAACTGTTCGCTTTGGGTGGAGAGAGTATTAAATATTTAACATAGGTTTTGATTTATATGTGTAATTTTTTTAATTAAAATGTAACTTTTCTTACAGCACATCTTTTTTTTGGATGTGGAACTGAGGTATACAATGTTCTGTTGTAAAGAGTGGAGCAAATACTTAAAACGAGGCTGACAAGAGTAGAATAGGGTACGATCCTTGTTTTAAGATTGTAATTCAGAAAAATAATATAATAAGAATCATAGTACCATTAGATGGTTCTCAATTGTATAGTTATATTTGCTGATACTATCTCTTGTAATATAGCCCTGATGTTGAGCTGAGATCCTTACAAGAATTGACCTTAATTTTGTATTTTTCCTGTAAGGCAATAGGCCATGTTAATTAAACTGAAGAAGGGTATATTCTACTGGGTATTTTCAAGTGTCAGCTTAAAATTGGCAATTGGATGGAAGTAAAATCACAACTAAAAGAAATCAAAGACTTCCATTGTACATACTGTAAAGAGGAGGAGACTTGGGTGATTCCTTTAAATCAAAAGCTCTCTTTGGAATGAACAATGTGGGTGTTTGTAAATTCTGGAAATTTCTTTCTATTCATAATAAACTAGAGACTGTTGATCTTTTCTTCTCCCCCTCCCCCCACTTCTGTAAGCTTCCTGCTCCATTGCTACCGTTTTTTTTTTTTTTCTGTGCACACATTAGGATCTTTTATTTCCTGCATTGTCTCGGGAAAGATGGTAAGACCAGTGAGTACTTGTCTTTCATTTCTAACCAGAAAGTAAAACTCCAGAAAAATGGTTTTTATCATGACCAGGGCTACATGTCACTTTCCATAAGACCCTTATCTCCTGTTTTCTGAGAACATCCCGTGCCACATTATTTAACTGAATGTAATTTGGCCCATTTGCCCTGGTGGGTACTGGCCTTTTAGTGATTAGTTAATAAAACCCAGTGTACAGAGAGCATGTCAATGCCTAATGACCAGCTACTAAAACATCTAGCCAGCAGTGAAGAGGTTAATCCTCCTCTTATTTGGAAAGTACACACATCTTGGAATTTTTCCTTATGAAAAAGAAAAGGCAGTGGACATAACTTCGAGCTATTGCCTACAGTGTTTTTAATCTTTTTTTGCCAGGGAACTTCCTAAAGGTTAAGTGAATTAATGCCGATGTCAGGCTCTTCGGAGGCCGTGTAAACTCTCTATCAGAAATTCCCAGCCCTGCTGTTGAGAAAGAGCAACATTTTATTTCTCCCATGGGTTGAGCTCCCTGGGTGGGGGAAGGGCGACCCGGAAGGGGCCAGGGTTGGGGGCACTTCAGTGGCCGCTGCCCCTCGTCAACTGGTCGGGGGACCACTCAAAAGGGAGTGGACATAAATGGAATTCCTCACGCTGGCAAGGCCTGCGTTCTGTTAACTCAGCCGGATAGCATGTACCTCACAGATTGTTGTACAGTGTTCATTGTGGCAGATTCCAATCATTTGCATGCTCATCAATTTCTAAGATGAATAGGTCTGTGGTCGTTAAGAATCCATTGTTTTCAAGGAACTTGCTGAATTACATCATTTCCTATGAGGAGAGGACACTACCGATTTTAAAAATCTGATACGAAATTTTTTTTTACACTTTTATAAAAAAGACTTTCTTCGTCAAACTAACTTAAATGTTTCAAGTATTCCGACTCATACTCTTGCTAGTGTAGGAAGAAAGCAAGCTGTCCTGCTGTCTTCTACTGGGGACATAGGTAGTTAAAGAGAAATCAATGAACAAAGTCAGCCCCAACCACTTTTCCTGTGAAGCTGGTTATTATTTCTCAAGGAAGCTAAGTTTTGACTATGTATTGCCAAGATACCTCTGTGTGTGGAGTATCGACATCTTTTGGGTGAGAACAGAAATGAACAGACTGGAAAAGCCATCTCTTGGTTAATTTCTCTGATGCTTTGTTGAGTCACGTAGCATAAAGTTAGAAAATCTTATAGAAGCTGCTTCTAGGGGTCCCTGAGCTGGGTCTGGTGGTGGTATCCAACCTCATCAATTTAAAACTGGAAGTTGCTGGTATTTAAGGCAAAAACTCATGCTCTGACTACAGAGGGGTTGACCTTGAGCAACATCAGCTGCTAAATCCTTGTGTTCAGTTCCTATTGAGAGCTGGCTTTTATCCATTTCCAAGTATTTGTAGGCCAGCCAAGGAATTACATTAATGGGGCTTCTAGTGGCCTCTGGTTAACCTATAAGTTAGTGGCTTTTCCTCATGAGACCAACCTTTTATAGTGTTCTTTCTTAGAGACCTAGGCAGAGTTTTAAAATTCTCCTTTGTAGAAAGAACAAATATATTTCATGACTTTGAGAATATCTTCATTCTGGGAAAAAAAAATCCTAGAACCAGCTAGAAGTGAAGAGAATCCATTAATGATCAACCACCTGAGTCAATAATGACAATTCAGTACCGATGTTACATTTGTGGCTATTTCTCGCTAACTTTCAAAGGTCAGGGACTTTCTTAACTAATCTAGGTTGACTGCAAAAGTCGGTTTACTGAACACCATCTAGCCAAAAGTAGAGATTTTTAACCTTTTTTTCCTCTGTTGTCTCCTAACTTAATTTTGGGACATTTAACATATTAAGAAACAATTTTACTGTCCTGTAAGAAACAGCATTTTACAACACTGAAGCCCGTTTTGTTCGATCTCTCATCCTGAATGCAATACACCATGTAGTTGAAAACTTTAATTTTGTTTACTGCAGGTGGTTTAAAAATGGGAGGGGAGCTCATCGTCCACTGACAGTAGAGCCATGAAAAATGGGAGAGATGTGAAATGCTCTGTTTTGGCAGAACTCTGTGGGTCAGTCCATCACACAAAGAGGTGCTGAAACCAGAGACACTGTGGGAAGTAAGACCTTGATTGGGGAGATCAGGAGGACCCCTTGGGAGGAATATGGAGATGGATGGAAGCCACATATGAAATTGCTGCTTTGCAATGACTTGACAGGGGAGTTAGTGTTCCTAGGACATCGTGTGTGTTAGGTGGAGGTAACGCTGCATTCATAAAGGCTGCTGAAAAAGTTGAGAGGAAGAAGGATGCATTTCTTGGGATGTGAGGAAATCTGGCCTCACCAATACTGAGAGAAAGACATCCACTCTGGAAAGCAAAACAGCCTTCCTGTAGTCAGAACATCGAGGGTTAGACACCGGTGCCTTTGATCATTTCCAAAACCAAGCCATAGAAGATCTTGGAGGTCCTACCTAGTGTAGCTCTGTATGTCCATGTCTCCTACACCTGGGTAGAGAAAGCATGGGTCAGATGGCATGTTGGGTTTCCCACTTCTTGTAACCAGAGCATCTAGTTCGATGTGGTGAAGAGGTAGAAAGATAGTGAAGGTGTTTGACCCCATTCTTAAGGAATGTATCAGTAATGGAGAGCTTATAATTAGTTAATAAGATTAGAAAATGACTCAGCTGGAGAGTTGCCTTCCTTTCATTGTTGATGACTTGGCATTTGTGATGTATACACCAAGAGCTCTGGTGTTTTCAACCCTTGCCATTCACCTGGCATTTAAATTTCTCCTTGCTTCTGTTGTTAATTTCCCTGGTGTGAACCAGTCTGCCACATAATAGGACAAATTCAGTAAACAGGAAAACTTGTCTGTATTTGTATAGACCTCTTGAGTGCTGTTTTGTGTTTGTTTTTGTTTGTTTTTGTTTGTTTGTCTTAGAACTTTGCTATTTGGCTTAAGAATGTAGTTCCCAGGACAATTTTCCTTACAAAGTTCTTTCATTACACCTCTTGGCTGCAGGGTGGGCCAAATTAAATACATATATATATTTTTTTCATTTAATGTATGTGCAGTTTGGTTTATCATCTTAAGATGGTGGTGCTGTCCATGGTGCTACTTCATCCGTGTACAAAAGGACCAATGCATGGTCTGTATTGCTACCAAAACATTTACTGTATATATGTGTATAACATATGTATTATGTATATATGTAATGGGTACCAGGCCAGGTATATATTTTTATTTAGAAGTGTTTCACTTTTCCTAGTTTTCTTTATAGTGTTATGCTTATTTTCGGTCCCCCCTTCCCCCTGATTTTGTCTGGTACTTAGAACTGTAGTGTCTTCATTGTTAATTAAAGAAAATTGTCTAAATGAATTCACGGATGTGAATGCTAGTGATCCTTAATGTTTTTGGTTATGGGATGTGAAACAAAACTGCCAATTAAAAGAGTTGCTGGGGCATTTGGGTAAGAGCAGCATACACCATTTAACATACTTTAATAAATGATTTTGGAACAGATAGGTTTCCTTCACACTGTCCCTCGTCAGTTGGCTTTCAGTGGCCAAGAGCGTAAAGAAAAAGACCCTGGAAAGATTTTAAGCTGCTTTTGTTGTTGGTGGTAAAATGGGAAGAGGGAAGCAAAAATCCATTCTCCTTGGGATGGAAAGATAGATGTTCTGTTGATAGGCACTGGAACAGCCTTGTCAAAACTTTCAGTGTGCACATGGATCCCCCAAGAGGTTGTTCAAATGCAGATTGTCATTGATGGGTTATGGGGACGGGGCCAGAGATGCACTGGTGACACATTGCCGTCATCTGGATAGCTTTTAAAAAACATCAATGGCCAGACCCACTCCAAAGATGGCTGATTCTTTGGAATGGGGTCTGGGCATCAGCCATGGTTACTGCCACCACTTTTTACACTGTATAGGACACTAGTACAGGGAAAGTATCTGATTGCTAAAGTCACTTAGAAATGCTGATTCCCTGGAGCTGTGTAGGAACATGTGTTTAAACAGGTGACTCATGGTGGGCGAGTGAGAAATCCCGATTTCTGTGCAAGTGGAACCTTTTGGATTGTTTCACCACTAGAAAAGATAGGACACCAATGACTTTTGCAAATAAGAAAGCATGTTGCCAATATAGAAACAGCCAACTCCTCTACCTTCTCCCAAATTGAGCTTTCTTGCTTAAGCAATTTATTTTTTTAATGTTTATTTTTTGAGAGAGAGACAGAGACAGAGACAAAGACAAAGTGTGAGCAGGAGACAGGCAGAGAGAGACACACACACAAAATCTGAAGCAGACTGTGGGCTCTGAGCTGTCAGTACACAGCCTGACATGGAGCTCAAACCCATGAACCCATGAGATCGTGACCTGAACTGAAGTTGGATGCTTAACTGACTGAGCCACCCAGGTACCCCTAACTTAAGCAATTTAAATAGGTGATTGTTGTGTCTTACATTGTTAGAGCAGACTCAAGATTAACTTAAAAAATGTTTTTTTTAATGAGGCTGATACTCCACTAAGAGTAAAAAGCCTGAGTTTTCTTATTTGGTGCAACAGGCTAGCACGCTCTTCCCTCTGCCTACATTGTAAATGGTATCCTCATTGCTAAGAAGCAGCACAGAACATGATTGAATAAATGCTTGAAGTCATTAGTTCATCTTTGCTTTACATTAACTTTGTCCATTTATTTTCAAAAGAAAAACAATGACAGCAACTGACTTTTCCCTCCCTGTAGTATTACACACCAAACATCACTCTAGCCCCTATTGAAATTATATGTGAACATCACTTAATTAGGAGTAATTTGAGGGAAGTCTAGTTGGAATGAATTGATGGTGCCATTTATAGCCTAACTGTCTTATTGCCTTTTACACATATACAGAAATAAACCAGAGCACGTAAAAGGTGGATGAAAGGACTTGGAGCATTAATAATCGAGTATCTGGTATTCTCTCTCTGAAGCGACATTACTCTGCATTAATTCTAGGTTAGGTACCAGGAAGTTACGTCAATTGTCTCACCTCATCTTTCCAGCAACCCAGAGGTAGGTATTATCCATATTCCTGTTTCCCAGATGTGGAAGCAGAGGCGAGAAGGGGCATATGTGTGTCACTGGCTAGGATGCTTCAGAGCAGCCCCTGCAGTGAGGGTGACTTGATGGCCAAGTGTGTATTCTCATCGACGCCACTGAAAGTCTTTGGTTTCTAAGTACTTAAACAAAACTTAAGTTCTGTACGTGAAAAACATTTATCGCTCCAGCTGCCTTGTGTTACAAATTTGCTGAGCAAGTATGATCTCATAGGAGCTTGAAAGTGAAGCTCTGTTCATCTTAATAACTTTCACCCTAGAAAGTAACAGGGCCTTATTAGGTTTGTTTCCATTCTTTACCTTTGTGTCTAGCTTCGTTTATTTGTGTCAAAAATCTTTTTTTCTGGTTCCCTTTTGTTTTTCTCAATAGGTATGCCCCTTTTCAAAAGCAGCAGAATAGAAATATTTGGCTTTATTTTAGGAATGAACATGGGCAGCAGGTGAAATGTGAAAGCCGCATAAAATCCAAACCACTGTGTTTTGGGCATTAGGTTTTACATATTACCTCTGTAAATAGAGGTAAATCAGAACTTCTTAGGTTCTCTCTTACGGATTATCAATGATCAGATAAATGACAGAGATTAGCCAGAGGAAAAACGTGAGCAGGTGGATGCCTGAGTCTCAACGAGTTGAAGAACAAGGCCTCACGTGAAGTGAAAGAATGGTGGAAACTCCTCCAATACAGGAATTCCCTCTCTGCTATACCCTGCAGGGGAGGAAAGAGTTTTCATTGACTCTTAAGGTTCCTGGCTTGGTCTGAAAATGAAACGGACAAAGATTGACAGGAGGAGAGCACACAAATTTATTCAATATAAATTTTGCATAACACGGGAGCTTTCCTAAGGAAACAAAGACCCAAAGAAACAGCTAGATGAGGATGTTTAGGCTTGGTTTGATGAAAAGCGGGCAATTGTGGAGGAAGGTGAAAGGTTAAGGAGTATGAGGTTATGGTAGTAAACAGGGAAACAGCAAGGCCTGCTTGTTCAGATTCTTTCCAGACACCCCTTTGTCTTTGGAGAGAAGTATGCTCTTTTCCTGTGGGTATAGGGCAGGCACCACTCACGTGAGCATGTTATGACCTGTTCCAGGGGAGAATGCTAGAGTGATCTTCCTGCTTCTGCTGTTTTCTTAAACTCCTTCAGTTTAAAATATTTAATATGCTAAGGTGTTGTATTTTGAATTTTTTTAATGTTTATTTATTTTTGAGACAGAGAGAGACAGAGCATGAACGGGGGAGGGGCAGAGAGATAAGGAGACACAGAATCAGAAGCAGGCTGCAGGCTCCAGGCTCTGAGCCATCGGCCCAGAGCCCGACGCGGGGCTCAAACTCATGGACTGCGAGATCATGACCTGAGCTGAAGTCGGACGCCCAACCGACTGAGCCACCCAGGCGCCCCAAGTTGCTGTACTTTGAACCCCACCAGTCCACAGTGCTTCTCAAAGCTTGGGCTACACACAAACTACACAGAGTTTCCTGAAGAGCTTTTACCAAATAGATTTTAACAAAGACCTCATGACACTGTATTAGTAATCAGTTGTTTCCCCAAAACACACATCTCTCCAGGGTTATTTTACACCCTGACCTTAAAGGAATGTGTTGTTGGTGCTTGATAAGCATTATCCTTTCTGCTCTGTCCTACATGTATATCGCCCCAAATCTCAAGCATCATGTTCTTAGTTGTAAATGGGAGAGAAGGAATGATATTGTTGGAGATCCTCACTGCTTCTGGAAAAAAAAAGAAAAAATAAAAAACAGTCTCTAAAGTAGAAATTAGTTTCAACTTACATAGGGATTAGCATAAAAATAAAGGAATTAGGTAAATTTTTACTTACAGTGTTATACAGCATTCTTCTGATTCAAAAACCAAAATATCCCCAAATATTAAGAAGTGGTATGTCTGATGGCATTATAGATGATTTTAATTCTAGCTTTTCTATTCTTCTGTGTTTACAATGATCCTTTCTTATTTCCATAATGTTAAACAAAGCAAAATATTATTTTAAAAAAGCACAAAGGGGGTTGGGTGGGAATCTCAGTGAATCCCACATGTCAATATTACCATACATCACACCATGCCATGATCAATCAGTCAGAGGTCAGACAGCTATGGCCTGTGAGCCAAATCCAGCCAGCTGCCTGTTTTTGTAAATAAAGTATTATTGGAATGTAGCCATGCTCATTCATTTATTTATTGCCTCTAACACCGTAACAGCAGAGTTGAGTAGTTGGGACAAAGACCAAATGGCCCCCAAATAAAATATTATCTGGCCTATATAGAAAATGTTTGCTGATCCCTGTAACTGATGTTTTTCAAGAGTCATATTTGGGATGAAGCAACGTTTTGTGCCCTGGGCTTCTGAGATTCTCCCCAGTGTGCTGAAAAAGTGTCAAGAAGCTCTGAGGCCACCACTATATTGCTGTTGGACAGAGTTTATGATCATATTATCAGAGCTTCTTAGTCCTTGTACAGTTGATCACTGAAGTGCTAAAAGGACTTCTTTAAATGTCACACTGAAATACTTATTTATAGTTAGGCATGTACAGCTGAATTAGGGTAAATCTGGGATGATACCTTTTTCTTGGTGCCTCAGTATTTCTAGATTAACAGCCAACCTCCCCCACAAAAGGTAGAAACAAATTAAAAGTTTGTCCTTTTCAAAGGGGGCTGGGTTTCCTCAAGAATTCCAAGGGGAGTTCAAAGTAGTTTGTGGTATCCAGAACAGCAGGACCTCAACCAATCAGAGAGACAATAAACAGGCATCCTTTTCCAATCTCCTTTTCTAACTTGTCATCAACTGTCATGCTGAGAATGGAAACCAGGGCCAAGAGCATGAATTCCAGTCAGGAAGATAATACCTGGAAACCTACGAGACAAAGAGAAAATATTTGAGAATTGCTGGATTAAAAAAGAAGAACCATTGTCATCAATTGAGTCATTAGCTAGGAAGGCAATTGCTTGGTACTTTTTAAAATTGTTATAGAGTCCCAATATTTATTCACCCACAATATTATCGAGGAACTATTATGTCTTATGTGTAAGAGATACCCTCATAATAACCCGGCTCTTGTCCCCTTGGAGCTGTCATTGGAGGTACTCTCAAATCTGGACCACTTGTTTTATGTACAAAGAAACTGTATTTCAGTCCCACCATCACTGAATGTGACTTTATTTTAGAAGTTGAATTAATGGGGTGCCTGGGTGGCTCAGTCAGTTGAGCACCCCACTCTTGATTTCAGCTCAGGTCATGATCCCAGGGTCTTGATATGGAGCCCCATGATGGGCTTGGAGCCTGCTTGAGATTCTTTCTCTCTCTCTCTTTCTCTCTCTCTCTCCTTATGCCCCTCTCCCCTTCTCATGTTCTCTCTCTCTCTAAAATAAAATAAAATAAAATAAAATAAAATAAAATAAAATAAATTGAATTTATATCAGTTGATTAAATGGATTCCTTAACACCCCCCTCCCAGCGAGTGTTTGGGGTTCTTTCAAGGGCCCGGTATGCAGTGAAGCTGGTGCACAGATTTGAGAAGTCATGTCCTAGATGGTTGCTGATGTTGACCTGGATAGCCAGTTAGGTGGAGAGTGGGAGATAGGTACAGCACTGAAATGGAGTGGTGGTGAGGACCAGAAAGCTGGCATGAGGAGAGTGAGAGCAAGGAGGTGGGGAAAGCCTCCCACAGCCATCTTTCAAAAAAACCAGAATGCATCATAGAATCACAAATTGTTGCTGTGGAGCAGAGTCCTTTATCTGTCATCAGGAGCAACTCCTTATACTCAACTAATGTGAAGAAACTAAGGTCCCCAGACACCAGCCCATCAATTCGCAACTTTCTCCTGGATCAAATGTGAAAATCCAAGTAACACCCCCAGCTCACCTTTAGTGGCATTTTTGCTACATGTCTGAGGCTGGTCATGGATCAGCTCATGTGCCCATGTAACCCTTCATCCCAAAGGTTTTGTAGATATTACATAAAACACCATTTTACAGAGGAAAAGAAAATCAAGGTCTAGAAAAAGAACTTGCCTAGGGTCACTCAGTGGGTAAAGGTAGAGCTAGAATCCCAGCTGAGTCCAGTTAAATTCAGAGCTTTGTTTTAGAGTTTTAGTAATTGAAAGCCATGGAAACAACAACAAAAATCCACGTTCTTTGAAATCCTCGTATACATTTATGACCCTAGGTTGTCAGAAAATGCCATATGGAAAGTTCTCGATTTACAGTTTCAATTCTCCAGACACAACCTATACCCTCTCCTCCACACCCCCCCCATCAAGTCCAACTTTCTCTAGTGCTTTTGAGGGTTTCCAGTTAAGTCAAGATGAAAGTGTTCCTCAGCTTCTTGAAACTCAATTCTTAATTAAGCGATTTTCCTCACCAGGTTAATGCAGCTTCTAATTTGCTTGTCACAGAAGATGGCAGACAAATGCACACACACATGCATACCACACCACTCATGCACGTGCCTGCACACAGACACACACACACAGGTCCCACACACAAACACAATTCAAGGAGGAAATGTTAATGAGGCATCTCAAACAGCCAACTTATTTTTTATATCAGCAGCATGTTTCTGGGTTAAATTCAAGTTGTCCATTTAATTTTACATCCCCCTGTCATCTCCACCACACAGCAACTATTCCAGTTAGCAGAGTCCCATGCCCCATATGTGAAAAAAAAAAATGTAGACCTCTGAATCTGGTTTACTTCATCTGTTGAAAAATAAAATGAGTTGGTCTGAGCTAAACAAACTTCTTCCTGAACAGGGTAACTCTACCATTTGTGTTTGCTGAAATGTTTGACAGATGGGAGTCTGATGGAGGTGGGGGTGGAATTTCTTTTAATGGCTGTGTGAATACTTCAAATCTTGTCTTTGCCTCGCCACTACCTGTGTGACTTTGGGCAAAGCACTTCTCTCTGGCTCTCCACTTCTTTGTTTATAAAATATGAGGGCTACCTAATTGTAACCTGGGTTTCAGGAACCCGTCAACACTAAAATCGGGTGCAATGTTTTTCATGTGGATGGCTGTGTGCATTCTTTTCCCCCTGGGGAGAAGGGACTGTGATTTCTGCTGGATTCACCAAAGATTCAAAGCAAAGAGATGGTTTCTTGAGATCACAGAATTTCGCAATTGGTAGGATGCTCTAGCAATTTGTATAGAGTTAGGGACTGGCAAAAATATTAGACCAGCACAAATTTCCCCTAGTGCTTTCTCCCCTCAACTCTACACATTGGTTGAAGTTGGATACCTACCACCCCCTTTGCCAAATGTTTTCTTGGGGGCCCAGATTCCTGGAGTGGAGAAAACACATCTGATAAACTATTTTTCCCACAGGTATATGAAATTAATGTATTAGCCCTCAGAGCATTTGGCTCAAAAAAGAAAACATATCCAGAAGGAAAAGAACACTTTGGCAAAAAGGAATTAATTGCTAATGGTGGTATTTTAGGTAACCATGTGGGGAGATGTTTAATAAGGGGAGTTTAGTTTAGTTGAATCAGATTTCATACTTTATAGGCACTGAGCCTCGGAAAGGAGTATGATGAGGTAATCGCCTTCTCTTACATGTAATTAAAATAAAACTTTACTTTGGTAATGACATAATCCATGCATGTTTGCTAATGATAACCTTAATTTCTAGATTTTTTGAATAAATTTAATTTGGGGTAAGTTCACCAAAGTTAAACTTTTTCCCTCCTTTGTTTTTGGGGTGAAAGGAGGGTCTTTGCCTGGCTGGTGCTCTCAAGCCTTTCCTGGGCTCAACCCCCTTGTCTTCACATCTCTGAGGTCATTCTGGTAGGTGACCACCTACACCAGCCATTTGTGAAGTTGGCTCTGACTCACTTAACGATGAACTTTGTTTACTTGTTGGCAGGGAAAGAACTGAAGCAGGAAAAGAATGAAAGAATTTCCTTCTGGCAGACAAACAATTCCTACTTGTTGCTACTAACAGGAAATCTATTTTTATTCTTCCGTGCCCCAGCAATGGAGTTGATCTTCATGACACAAAGAAACCCTCAGCCAAAAAATTTAGAAAGAGCATTTCTCTTTGGAACTTACCAACTCCCAACATCTTCTCTAGGAAACCACACTATAGTACTTCAAGTATGAAGATGATGCTCCCTGTGCATGTTCCATAAAAATGTTGAGCCCCAGTGAAAACAACCTACAATCAAAGATTTTCAACAGAGATGACCACACAGTTGAAATATGCCATTTAACTTTTCCTTTGGTGGTCACGGAGAGGTAAGTTTTTCTTCTAGAAAAACTATGCTGTAGCGTTGGAATTAGACAGTCCTAGGCCAACCGGGAAATGCTGTTTACTAGCTCAGAGACCATGGGAAAATCACTTAACTTCCCAGAGCTATTGTTTTACCATTTGTAACGTGGGGATGATGCTATTTACCCTGAAGAGGTTTCTTAAGCATTGAAGATACTCCTGTCATTCCCAGTGCATTTCAAGTAGCGCTTCACCCGTAGCTGGTACCCGATACATGTAGACCCCGTAGAGTAATTTTGAGTCTCAACATTTTTACAACTTTCAGACAATAGCGCTTCTTTCGTGCCAAAAGAGTTCAATCTATCTGTTTATATCTGTAAAATTTAAAAGGCCGTAGACACAGGAAGTCTTCCTTGCCTGGTCTTCATTCTGTATTTCTGGCAAAAAAGACCCAGTCTCCAAGGAAAGTTTATGACAGGGCCACTGGTGGAATTGGGTGATCGTGGCGCTGCTTCTCAGAAATGCACTCGGGCAGTCTCTGAGCACAAAACTGGCACCGATGAGGAAACTGGGCATTAAGAACAACGAACAACGTTAGCTAACTCTACCTTCCATTCCAACTACTGCGTTACTCTCCTCAAGACGTGAGTGGGGACTGGACACTCTCCTCCCAGCCAAGCATGGTAACCTTTCCCTTGGATTCAAATACGGTTCCCGAGTGTCACCCTCTCACGCTTTCCGCTCGTGCAAACACTGCTGTTTCATTCTAACTGTAGCCCTCTTTTGGAGGTGCCTGTCTATTAGCAAATAGCTGCTGCACCGTTTGGCCCTTGGGGTTGGCCAGGCTTAGGTTCGGCTCTTTTTATATTTTTTTTTAATTTTTTTCGACGTTTTTTATTTATTTTTGGGACAGAGAGAGACAGAGCATGAAGAGGGGAGGGGCAGAGAGAGAGGGAGACACAGAATCGGAAACAGGCTCCAGGCTCCGAGCCATCAGCCCAGAGCCCGATGCGGGGCTCGAACTCACGGACCGCGAGATCGTGACCTGGCTGAAGTCGGACGCTTAACCGACTGTGCCACCCAGGCGCCCCACCTTTTTATATTTAAGATCAAAATTAATGAAGAAAATGGGGGGTGGGGGAGAGGGGAAAGTGGGTGATGGGCATTGAGGAGGGCACTTGTTGGGATGAGCACTGGGTGTTTTATGGAAACCAATTTGACAATAAATTATATTAAAAAAACAAAATTAATGAAGCACAATATGTAAGAAGAGGCTGTTTCTGCCTCGTTTATAATGCGGGTTGTCTCTGTCATAGGGCTCTTCGAGAGGAGGGTGTCCAGGGGACCCTGCTATGGCATGGTTCAGCCACCCCATGCTGTGGAGAGAGCATACTGCCCAAGACCAAGGAGCCAGGCAGCGCGGAGCAGACCCCGCTTCTGGCCAACTTCTTCTTACCATGTTTCATCCCTTCTCCTGCCTTTCGTTTCTTTCCCTCCATTTTAGGGCTGAGCCAACCTCGCCCAGCATTATTTTTAGTTCTCGCACGGGAACACGGACTTGTCTCTCTGCTGGTTTCTTTTTCCCCTTTACCAAGGATGTGCGATTGTTTTTCCACCGTGCATTCAGGGGCTCGGGAACATCGCGTGCTTACTTATGGTTAACCCCTTGCATTTCCCCGAGGTGCTTTGTTCAGTCGCTCATGAACTTTTAATTTTTTCCAGGCTTGTGTGTTTTGTCCAGACTGCGGCTCTTCTGGAGCTGGGCCGGCCTCTTTGTTTTGGGGAAGCTTATTGCTTCACAGTGAGACCATCTGACAGTTGTTATCTGTGACCTGAAAGCCAGAGGCAGCCAGGAGCCTGTTCTTCTCGAAGACCTCCCAGCTCCCCAGCCCCCACCGCCATCTGGGACCACCCGAGGAAAGAGACCAGTGTGACAACAAATGTTCACAGGAGGATGGAAGTTTTCTCCACCTGCCAAGGTCGGCCTCGGTCTGTCCTTGAGCCCCCAACAAGGGGGAGAGCCATCAGATTCATCTGTGTGGGTGTCTACCAGGATCTTCTCTCCCTCCTCTCTCTTTCTCCCTTCCTGTCTTCCTCCCTTCCCTTCCTCTACCTTTCATAAAAATCTGTGGGCTGACTGCTGGGTAACAGCTCTCCAAGCACAATGGCAGATATAATACTGAGTACAAGCCAGTGAGCCATGTCTCCCAGAATGTTCCCAATGCACTGAGAATAAAATCCGCGCTCTTCATCGGGGCCAGCCTGGCCCTGAGGGACTGGCCCCTGCCTGTCTCTTCCCACCTCACCTCTGCATGCTTCCCTTCACTTCCTGTGCTGTCAGCTCCTTCCCGCCCAGAGCCATCACATTCACACCTCCTCTTCCAAAATGCCTGGCTTCAGAACTTCTCATAGGTGCTTTCTTCTCATCTCCCGGGACACCACTCAGTCCAAACGCTCCCTTCCCAGTGTGGCCTTGGCTCATCGCCCCTGCCTCTCTAGCCGTCCACTGCACATGTTTAGTTTCTTCACAGTGCAGTCTTCATCTGCAATTATCTCTGTATTTAATTGTTTATTTGTTTATTTTCTGCCTTTATCCTGCAGACCCTCTGTCTTTTTCTCCATGTGGCCCCCAGTGCCTGACACAGACTTCGTCTTCAATAAATATCTGTTGAATAAGTGGATAAATAAATACTTCAGTAGGGGATGTAAGAAATAGCATCACAAATAATGATAATGATAACAATGATTGACTTCTCTGGGGATTTTCCCAAGCACTGTGTCTTAAGGATGCTATCCCCAATCTGCAAAACAATTGAGAGAGAATATCGTTCTTATATTTTGCCCTCCCACCCCTAAATGAGGCTTCCAAGCATTGGTATTTTCCCAAGACCACCTACCTAGTGAGGGACAGACCTGGGATCTATCCTCAGACAGGTCTGACCTTACGGCCGGTGGTTGTTCTTTCCTCTTGACCGTGATGTCTAAAACACGTAAACAACGATCATACAAGCCAGGAAGAGATAAGCTCCATGAGAGGCACAGATAAAATGTCATGGGAATTCAAAGAAGGAAGAAGTGGCCTCTGGATGAGGGCAACAGGGAAGGCTTGTGACAAGGTGATTTTGTTTTGCTGGCCTTGTGCCCCTGATGACTCAAGGGAGAGAGGCGGGGGGATTTGGACAGTTGGAGTGGGTTGAAGTCAAACACCAGAGGGCTGCGTGTGCGTGTGTGTGTGTGTGCGCGCGTGTGTGTGTACACGCAAGCACACACGTGATCGTTGAGGGCAGAAAGGCAAGAACGACAAGATGCTTTTAAATTCAGTGCAGAGGAAGCTAGTGCTTGTAATAGGGAGTATTTTCTTCTGGTCTCCAGCTCTAACTCTGATTATTATTTAAAGACAAAAGCACACATCTGTATCTATTAGAGTAAGAGCTTCAAATAAACATTTATTATCTCACATTTCTGTTTAAGCAAACCTCACTATTTATCTACAAAACAAAATATATTTTCTTCCTGAGTCACGTCTTCAGTTCAGATGTAGTCTAAATGTTCCCAGGCCTATCTAGCCTGAGGGAGGGGTCACATATGACCACGTTACCACTTAAACCCAAGTTTTCACGATTCGGTGTCCCCATCTATTTAGTAGGTTTTATGTTCCTTGAAATACCTCTGAGCAGATTTTCCTCGAGTTTTCAGGGACACATCGGCTGCGTTCGCAGACAGGTCCTTCCTGTTTTCTCTGCTTTGCCCTCTCTCTGCTGCTGGACTCCGTGCTTTGGACCAAGTCCCCTGCCTATGGCTCCAGATTACCAGTCTCCAAATGGACTGCATTCCCCTTAGTCTTCCCGGCACTGGACCTGTACACTGTGGTCCTCACAGGACGGGGACAAAGGCCTCCTCTCTTCTGAGTTCTCAGACCTGTTGGGGGCGGGCTGGCAACTAGAATCGAAAGCACAGCAAAAGCCCTGCCAGTCACAGTAGATTCCATTTAGATTGATACCAGTGTGTTTTCAGGGAACTGAAAGAGATGATGTCGATGTGATTTTTACAGTGTGATGCGAAGGAGGTCGTGTAGATGTGCTGATTTCCTGATCTTTCAGGTGAAGAGACAAAACATAATTTATAGGTGATAAACCAAATGGTAGAAGTAAACGTATATTCAAAGTGTAAAACTCAATATTACAAAACAAAATTGATAGCAGAGGAAAGAGCCATGGGAGACAGAAATAGAACTATAATAATTCCGATCTATTGGTTGCCTTTATAACTATAATATATCACAGTTTAGTATGATAAAGAGTGCAATTCAGAGCAAGGATCTAATGGTTTTGAATATACAGAAGCCTAAGAACACAGTATCAATATTCATAAAGAAAAAAATTCAATACAAGACACAGGCAAAATTACTTTATAAGGGCACCTAGGTAGCTCAGTTGGTTAAGCATCTGACTCTTGATTTTGGCTCAGGTCATCATCCCAGGGTCATGGGACTGAGCCCCACATTGGGCACCACACGGTGTGGAGACTGCTTAAGATTCTGTCTCTCTCTCTCTGTCCTCTCCCCCACTCACACTCTCTCTCTTTCCCTAAAAACCAAAACAAGGGGCACCTGGGTGGCTCAGTCGGCTAAGCATCTGACTTTGGCTCAGGTCATGATCTCATGGTTCGTGGGTTCCAGCCCCACATCTGGCTCTGTGCTGACAGCTCAGAGCCTGGAGCCTGCTTTGGATTCTCTGTCTCCTTCTCTCTCTTCCTCTCCCCCACTCATGCTCTGTCTCTCTCAAAAACAGATAAAACATTAACAAATTAAAAACAAAACAAAACAAAAATACTTTCTAGCAAAAGACTTGCATGCATTCTATTAGTCCAGGGTGGATCAAGTGAATAAAAAGTAATAAAAACAGAAAAATACTTATACAACAAAATTAACCAAAATCTAGTTGGTATATCTCATACTTTGTTTCACAAACACAGACCATACCTTTTTCCCTATGTGTCCATGGAACATTCTCAAAAAAAGACCACATATCAGTACACAGAGAAAACTAAGCAAAGTCCAACCTGTACAAAAATCATCTCCTGCTCATAAATGGAAAAAAAAATAGGAGAAAACAGTCAACAACAAAAGCTCTACTGACTGGAATTTTCTTAGGTAACTCTTGGGTCAAACAGGAATTCAAAACCGAGACTGCAGAACCGAAGTTATTTAGGAAATAATGAAAACAGAACCTATCAGACCTATCAGAACCATGTTATAAAGGTATGAATTCTACTCTACTCCATTTACATGTAATAAAAAATGAAAATAAACTGACAAAGAGGGGAGAATAAATCAAAGGAAAGTGAGAGAAAGTATGAAAGAAGAGAACGTAAATTAATTGAGAAAATAAAGAGTACAGTAGAAAATGAAAAACCCAAATCTGTTTTTTTTAAAAGAAGCAACACAAAACAAAACCGTCAGCTAATTTAAATAGGTGAAAAAGGAAGACACAAAGTGAAGACTATATAAAGTAATGATGAGAAAAGAAACACAGGAAAGGGGATTAAAAGTCTCTCAGAGAATACACTGCATCACTCCATAAAAATAAATGTGTGAACTTCGTTGTAATGGGTACGTTTTCTAGGACGAGTTATAAAAACTGATCCCTGGGCGCCTGGGTGGCGCAGTCGGTTAAGCGTCCGACTTCAGCCAGGTCACGATCTCGCGGTCCGTGAGTTCGAGCCCCATGTCGGGCTCTGGGCTGATGGCTCGGAGCCTGGAGCCTGTTTCCGACTCTGTGTCTCCCTCTCTCTCTGCCCCTCCCCCGTTCATGCTCTGTCTCTCTCTGTTCCAATAAAAACAAATAAATGTTAAAAAAAAATTAAAAAAAAAAAAAACGATCCCAGAATAGATAGAACTGGAAATATTAGAAAATAGCAAGAAAGAAGCCTAAAATTCATATTTTTGGAAACTAGGTAACATATAATTATATAACTCTCAAGTTAAAGTGAAAATTGTAAAGAAAAAAGTATTTAGTAATGAATGATATGAAAATACTATAGTTCAGAGTTTGTGAGACAACACACGTGTTTGTACAAAACGTTCACAAAAGACTTCTTCATATTAGCCCCAAATTGGAAACAAGTCAAATGTTCACTAATGGGTGAACAGCTCAACAGATTGTGGTATATCTATACAGTGGGATAACACTCAGGAATAACAAGGAATGAACTATTGATACACTCAACAACAGGGATGGACCTCAAAGACATTGTGCTGAGTAAATAACACCAGGCATAAAATAGTAGCTTATGTTTCCATTTATATAAAGTTCTGGAAAAGGCAAAACTGATCTATAGTACTAGAAAGCAAATTAGCGGTTCCTTTGGTGAAGGATCAGGAAAGATTGACAAGGGGGATGAAGGAACGTTTTGGAAGGTTGTGGAAATGTGACTATGGTTACTCAGTGGGATACATAAGTTAAGATGTCAACCTGTCCACTTAAATGACTATACTGAATTCAATTTAAATTTGATCTCAATAAAGTTGGTTTTTAAAATTGTGTGGCAGCAAAGCAGAACTTTGAGATAAATTTACTTGGAAACAAGGAAGATTTAAAAAATAAGGATGCTAAAGATACTCATGCTCTTGGTTGCAACAAATTTACCTATAATTTCAGTGCAACCCTCATCAAATTTACATTTGGATTTTTAAAAAGAAACTTAATAAATTTATCCTAAAATGTACCTGGAGGAATAAAGTTCTACAAATTGTTAAGTCAATCAAAAAAAGGAGACAAAGAGAGAGATTTGTCTTACCAGGTGTTATGACAGAAGTCACAGGTTTAGTTTTATGAAAGGAGTGTTAATAGCAAATCATTCCAATGATCAGCATAAAGAGCTTAAAGACAGAGCCCTGAATGTATGGTTCTTAATAAATTATGTGTAAAGCTAAAACTAAGTATTAGGTAGGGTTCTCTAGAGAGACAGACCAATAGGAGATCTATGTATGTATGTATGTATGTATCAATCTATCAATCATCTATTATCTATCTATCTATATGCATATATACACACACATATATATAGTGTATGTATATGCATACATATGTGTGTGTATATATGCATATATATACACTATATATATGTGTGTGTATATATACACCATACTCCATGGTATGGGGTCCCTGTGTGGCTCAGTTGGTTAAGGGTCTGACTTCAGCCTAGGTCATGGTCTCACAGTTTGTGAGTTCAAGCCCCACGTGGGGCTCAATGCTATCAGTGCGGATCCTGCTTCAGATCCTTTGTCTTCCTCTCTCTACCCCTCCCTTGCTCTCTCTCTCTCTCTCTCTCTCTCTCTCTCAAAAATAAACAAACATTAAAAATACATAGATAGATAGATAGATAAACTACTCCAGGGTACTGCTGCCTTGGCATCCATTTAATTTGGCCAAACAGCCACTGGGGGCCTTAAACTGACTCTTGCCCCTCATGCAAGCCCATGTTCTAGATAACACCCTCCAGGTCACAAGTAAATGTAGGTTATTGATGTGACTTCCACCAAGGCCTTGTAATAAACAGTCTCTCAGACTCCCAAATGTCCCCTTGTGCATTGCTTAGATAGAATCCTCATGCAGCTTACAAACACCCTGCTTTTTAAATTTGAATTTCAACCTTGCCTTAGTCTGGGGAACCCCCAAAGCACCTCACCCACAGATGCTGATAAAGGCATGTGCCTCAGATCCCATCACTTTCTCTCCTGCTCCCTCTTTTGACCTTCCTACGGTGGAATTTTGAGGAATGCTGTGTACTTCCTCTGGCACCTGTGAGTAATAAAACTCTTGATTTCGATGTCTCTTGTGGTCTTCGTTGAACCAGGACTCACCATCCAGCTCTCTGGGCCTCTGCTTAACAAACGTTAATTTAACAAAGTAATCACACATGATTATGAAGGCTGGCAAATCCAAAGTCTACAGGGTGAGCCGGCAAGCTGGATACCCACCGAAGCTGGATACCCGCAGAAGAGCTGGGTTTCCTCTTCCCAGAGGTCCATCTTTTGTTCTTTTTGGGTTTTCAACTGATTGCATGAGACCCACTCACATTATGGAGAGCAGCCTGCTTTACTCAAGTCATTTAAGTGTTAATTTCAACCAAAAGTACCCTCACAGAAACATGCAGAATAATGTATGACCACTTATCTGCACACCATGCCCAGGCAAGTTGACACATAAAGTTAACCATCATAACTACATATCCAATTAAGGTGGTATTAGAAAAACTTGGAGGAAAATCCAACGAGATTCTTCCAGAACATCTCACCTAAAGGTAAACTTGAAATGGATTTAATTAGATAATTAAATATCAAAGAAAAAAAGAACAAACAAGTTGATAGAAGAAAATACAGAAGAATATCTTTGTTACCTCGAGGAGGTATGATATTGTGATTTATGATAATAAATAAATATTTGCTCTTTGTCCCATTTCTGGCACAGAGCTCCTAAAACGATTGGAATTTCCTAAGTGAGGAGAGCAACAAAGGTGTCTTTTCTTATGTTAATGAAGTGACTTTTGCAAAGTGCCTAGGTAAGCTAAGGGGGTGGAGGGCTGGTTATAGGAGAGCTGACCTTGAGGTTGGAGGGTTAGAACTTTCAACCCCATCTTCCCAACCGCCAGGGAGGGGAGACAGGCTGTAGACTGGTTTCAATAACCCATGGCCAGTGGTTTAATTAATCATGCCTATGGAACAAAGGCTACACAAAAAGCCCAAAGGATGGGGCTCAGAGAGCTTCTGGGTTGATAAACACATGGAGATTTGGGGTGAATGGAGTACTCAGAGGGTGCATGAAAGCTCTACACCCTTCTCCCGTACCTTGTTCTTTCCACTTCTTCCATTGGGCTATCCTGATTATGCCCTTTTATAATAAACCAGTGATCTAGTAAGTAACATATTTCTCTGAGTCCTGTGAGCTGCTCTAGCAAATTAATCAGGCTTAAGGAGGGGGTCACTGGAACCTCCAATCTATAGCCAGGCAGTCGGAAGCACAGGTGACAACCTGGTCTTGAGACTGGCACCTCAAGTGGGGAGCAGTCTTGTGGGACTGAGCCCTTAAGCTGTGGGATATGATGTCATCTCCCGTTGAATGGGGTCACAATGGCGATGAACTGTAGGCTATTCAGCTGGTGCCAGAGAATTGCTTGGGTGTGTAGGACAACACCCATCCCCTCCCCCCACCCTGCCCCGAATTGGAACTGGTGGTCAGAAAGTTAGCAGGAAAAAACTTTCCAATAAAACCTCAAAAGCAAGACCATAAACAAAAATTCTGAGAAAACTGATTACATTAAAGACTGCTAGTCCACAAAAGTCATCATGACCTACGTGGATAGATCAAGGACAGAATAAGAGAGGCATTTGCACTGTCTAAAGCCAAGGACTAATATCCAGATTAATCAAGAAACCCTTGAAAACCAAAAAGAAAATTAGAGCAAGTCCGTTAGAAAAAATGGGCAAAGGATATGAAAAGGCAGGACACTGAAGAGGACAGTATTTGGAAAGCTTGCATTTGAAGAGAAATCAAAAGCAAATTTAAAGTAACAATGGTATATTGGTGTGTACCTATCAGACAACAATTAGAAAACTAGACAATCAGTAGGGTTCAAAGAGGAGAAATCCTTACACACTGTTAGCAGGACTGTAGGCTGCTCAGCTATTTTACTCAATGAAACAGGACATCCCCTGTGGCCTGGCCTTTCTACCAGTGAATTCTCAAGTTGGTTTCCAAGGAGGCCAGGTACAAGGACACTGCAGAGCCACTTGATGGTGGAAGGTGGGGCACAGAGGACCACCTGGATGCCCATTGCTGGAAGAGGGCAGTATTTTAAAATCAGGAGGATGCACACTTTGGAATCTATTGCGCCAGTTAGAAGCAGCGGATTTCATGTTTGCAAAGTGACATGAATGGGTCTTAAAACATAGTGCTTGAGAGAAAAGGTAATGAAAGGAATAAGACACATAGCACAACACCATTTATGGAGATAAAAGAATGCCTGCACACACACACACACACACACACACACACACACACACAAATGCACTTTGCAAGGATATCTATCTGTCTATATATATATATATCCACACACACATATATAGAAAGATGTTCATTAAACATATTATTTTTTTATTAAATATAATTTATTGTCAAATTGGTTTCCATACAACACCCAGTGCTCATCCCAACAGGTGCCCTCCTCAATGCCCATCATCCTCATTAAACATATTAGAATAGTTGCCTGTATTAGGGGGATGAGGATGGGAGAGGACGTGAGGGGTAAAAGAAACAGATGCTTTAAAAAATTTTTTTTAATTTAAATTTTTAATGTTTATTTATTTTTGAGAGAGGGACAGTGAGCACAGATGGGGCAGGGGCAGAGAAAGAAGGAGAGAGGATCCAAAGTGGTCTCTGTACTGACAGCAGAGAGCCCGATATGGGGCTCAAACTCAAGAACTGTGAGATCATGACCTAAGCCAAAGACAGACGCTCAACTGACTGAGCCACCCTGACACCCCAGGAACAGATGCTTTTAAAAATTGGAAAGGGGGGGGTCCTTGTGAAACACATGATAATGATGTACCATGAATTGAGGAGTCTGGTAAACCCAACCTTCTGTTCCTGAACCTTAAAAAAACTAAACTAAACTAAACTAAAATGTACACTGGAAAAATAATATAAATAAAACAGAGCAGTTTGTGAAAGCAAATCCTTGGAAAGCCCCAGGCCCAGACAGTTTCACAAAGAAGTTCTACCAAATCTTTAGAACAGGTAACTCCTGTGTTACTCAGGGTGTTGTAGAACAGAAGAAGGAAAGCTTCTAAGTGATTCTTACAGGGCAAGGATAGTACTGATCTCACAACCCAACAGAGATAGCACAAAAAGAAAGCCATAAACAATATTACATGGCTATCAATGCAAAAATCCTAGATGACATACTAGCAGACAGGACTCTAGCAAGAAGAATAACTTCTTCTTTATTAAAAAAATAAATCATAGTCACATGGGGATTATTTAAGGAACATACGATGATTTGAAAACAAAAAGTTTGGGGCACCTGGATGGCTCAGTTGGTTAAACATCCAACTTCGGCTCAGGTCATAATCTCACTGTTCCTGAGTTTGAGTCCCGCATTGGGCTCTGCACTGACGGTGTGGAGCCTGCCTAGGATTCTCTCTCCCTCCCTTTCTCTCTGCCCCTCTCCCACTCACATGCACGCTCTCTCTCTCAAAATAAATAAATAAACTTAAAAAATAAAAATAAAAATAAAAAGATGTTTAACATAATTTAGCAAGTCAGTAGCTAAAGCTATGAGAGTCATTTGTCCCAATGTATGTGGAAAAGGCATTTGATAATATTCAATGTCCATTTTTTAAAATGTTTATGCATTTATTTATTTGTAAATTTTTATTTTTGAGACAGAGAGAGCACGTGTGGATCAGTGGGGTAGGGCCAGAGAGAGGGGGGTGCAACAGGATCTGAAGCAGGTTCCACACTGACAGCAGAGAAAACGAATGCAGGGCTCGAATTCAGGAACCGTGAAATCATGAGCTGAAATCAAGAGTCATATGCTTAACCAACTGAGCCACCTAGGTGCTCCTATTTATTTCTTTTGAAAAAGAGAAAGAGAGAGAGAGAGAGAGAGAGAGAGAGAGAGCACAAATGAGGGAGGGGCAGAGAGCAAGGAAGAGAGAGAATCCCAAGCAGGATCCATGCTGTCAGTGCAAAGCTCCAAGTGGGGCTCGATCCCACAAACCCACGAGATCATGACCTGAGCTGAAATCAAGAGTGGACGCTTAACTGACTGAGCCACCCAGGCACCCCACAATGTCCATTTTTTTTAACTAAAAAGGTTTTGTATTAAAATAGAAAGAAGTGGAAACGTGTGTAGTCATCAATGAGGACTAGTATATAAATTATGATACATACACACAATGGACTGTTCTGTCCCTGTAAGAGAGAGAGAAAGAATGAGGAACATCTCCATTGCTGGTATGGAAATATCTCCAAGATACATTGTTAAGTGAAAAAAAAAAAAAAAAAGCAAGGTGCAGAGGAAAGAGCATCACATATTATCAGCATGTAGAAAGGAAGGGAAAAGATATGTTTGTGTTATCTGGAATGTATAAGTTTATAAATATCATCTGAAAAGATAACAAGAAGGCGAAATCATAGTAAGTGGTGCTGCACACATGTGCGTGTATGTCGTGAGGGAGTAACTGAAACCAAATAGGTGAAGAAAGCCTTTTTATAGTATATCTTTTCATACTTTTAGTTCTGGGATCACATGAATCTATTACCTATCCGAAATATTAAGTAGGTAATTTGAAAAAGAAGTTACAAGTTTGTGCCATTATGATTATCTGTGCTCTCACAACAAATGATAATACTTTCAGTGTTGCTGGGAGCGTAATCGTAGCACTTTAAAAAAATTTTTTTTCAACGTTTATTTATTTTTGGGACAGAGAGAGACAGAGTATGAAGGGGGGAGGGGCAGAGAGAGAGGGAGACACAGAATTGGAAACAGGCTCCAGGCTCTGAGCCATCAGCCCAGAGCCTGACGCGGGGCTCAAACTCCCGGACTGCGAGATCGTGACCTGGCTGAAGTCGGACGCTTAACCGACTGCGCCACCCAGGCGCCCCTTGTAGCACTTTTAAATCTGGAATGATCATCTGAGGAAATCCAAAATCTCTTTGGCCAAGGGTGGGACGTACGCCCAGAGACATGACGTGGTCTGTTTTACCTACTGTCAGAGCAAGCTAGAACTAAGACAGCTTGCATTTTCCTATTGATTCCCTGGCAAATTTAGTGATCATTTATACAATTCCTTTCAGGCTATTTTAACTCCTCTGTTCTACTTAGTTGGTTCTTGCTTAGTACTAATTGTGTAATAACTACTCCATGGTTCTTCCAAGTTTGTTATTCCCCAATAGGGAATTAGATCCCTGAAATTCATGGCCAAAGACTGGAGTGATAACTAAATTCCTCTGTATACAGGAACATTTTCTCTGTGGTCTTATTCTGAAATTAGGTATCGCATTATAGCTCCAAAGAATAGAGATTTGATTCTTTAAGTCAAGAACGTTCGGTAATTTGGCGATGCTGTGCAAGCTTTCTGTTTTCCTAGAATAATAACAATAACAAATAGTATAGCTAACATTTATTGGGTTCTCTCTATAAGCAAGGAAGCAAGAGCTACCTGTGTTAACTCATTTAATCTTCTTAACAATATTAGGAGACAGATACTGTCATGGAACCCATTTCACGAGGAAGGAACTGAGGCTTGCGGACGTGAAGTCTCTCAGGTTGTCAGAACTGGTCAGAAATGGAATTGAGTTGCAGGCAAATGAAGGTTAACTCCTGAATGAATCAACATCCTTCATGGTTTCTCAGATGCCTCTGTCATAAGGAATTCTTTTTTTTTCTTTAGATCTCTGACTCCATTTTCCTTCTACTTCTCTCAGACCCACTGGTTTGGAAATGTCTTTATATTTCATGAATTTCTGAATGCAATGAGATCTGATGGCAGTCTACCAACAGTTCTGCTCTTGGACACTTCGTCTTATCTAAGACTTCATTGAAGGGGCATCTGGGTGGCTCAGTTGGTTAAGCATCTGACTTTGGCTCTGGTCACCATCTTGTGGTTTGTGAGTTCGAGCCCCATATCAGGCTCTGTGCTGACAGCTCAGAGCCTTGAAGCCTGCTTTGGATTCTATCTCTGTCTCTCTCTCTCTGTCTCAAAAACAGACATTTAAAAAAAAACCGAAAAAACTTCATTGAAGACATCAGAATGGGGGTGTCTGGGTGACTCAGCCCTTTGAGCCTCCGACTTTGGCTCAGGTCGTGATCTCACTGTTTGTGGGTTCATGATCTCATGGTGTGTGGGTCTGAGCCCTGCATCAGGCTCTCTGCTGACAGTGCAGAGCCTGCTTCAGATCCTCTGTCCTCTCTCTCTCTGCCCCTCCCCCGCTCCTGCTCTCTTTCAAAAAAATAAACAGAACATTTTTTGAAAAAGAAGATATCAGAATGCTACAAGGTTATTTGTCTTCGTCAGGTACCTACACTTTAGCAAGAGTGATTTTGAGTCCTAATATGTTGTTAACATGGAGCTAATGTAGGAGATAACCACAAGAGTAATAGAGAGAAATTCTTAGAGAAATTAGTTATTGAGTATTTGAGTAACTCAAATTCAGTTATGCAGTATGGCTTTTAAAGAAATGCCACTTGCATTGTTTTTAAGTAAAACTAGTAAGTAAAATAAAGTCAATAATTTGTCGCCTAATAAATACCTTAGGAAATCTCTTTTAATACATATGGATGATTTATAATATACATACATACCAATATATATTTTAATTTTTATAACAAATAAATATTTTAAAGTACATAAAATATTTTTCTTTCATGACATAGATTTTTTTTTCTGGCCACCTTTTATTTACAAAAATATAATTGATTTACTTATGTAACAGGATGCTGAGTTGGGGGTTTTCATGTGTTATCAAGATAAAATAAATGCTCACACCATATATGAAAATTATCTCAAAATGGGTCAAAGCCTTTAATGTAACAGCTCAAATGATAAAACTCTTAAGAGGAAACGTGGCTGTAAATCTGTAGGATCTTGGATTAGGCAATGATTTCTCAGCTATGGCACCTAAAGCACAAGCAAACAAAGGAAAAATATATAAATTGGATGTCATCAAAATTAAAAACCTTTGGCCTCAAAGAACACTATCAACAACGTGAAAAGACAACCCATAGAATTGAAAATGTTTGCAAGTCATGTATCTGATAAGTCTGGTATTGAGAATATAGAAGGAACTCTTACAAGCCAACAATAAAAAAGACAAGTTACTCAAGAAGTGGAAAAATATTCGAATAGACATTTGCCCAGAGAAGATATACAAATGGCCAATAAGCCCATGAAAAGATGGTTAACATCAGTGTCATTAGAGAAATACCAATCAAAGTCACAATGAGATACCATTTCTCATCCACTGGGATGGCAGCAATTAGAAAGACAGGCCGTAACAAGCGTTGATTAGAATGTAGAGAAAACAGGACCTTCATACATTTGGGATTGTAGAATGGTGTAGCCATTTGAAAAATAGTTTTGTGGGGTGCCTGGTGGCTCGGTCAGTTAAGCGTCCAGCTCTTGCCTTTGGCTCAGGTCATGGTTTGTGGGTTGGAGCCCCACATCAGGCTTTGTGCTAACAGTGTTGAACCTGCTTGGGATTCTCTGTCTCCCTCTCCCTTTGCCCCTCCCTTGTTCGTGTGTGCTTTCTCTCTCAAAATAAATAAATAAACTTAAAAAAAAATAAAAGAAAAATACCTTGCAGTTCTTAAAAGTTTCAACATAGAGTTACCATGCAAGGCAGCAATGTCAACCTTAGGTCTATACACAAGAGAACTGAAAACAGATGTCCACACAAAGACTTGTATGTATTACTCCTAAGAGCCAAAACAATGAAGACAACCCAAATGTCCATCAACTGATGAAGAGATAAAAAAATGTGTTACACCTACATGATGGTATTATTCAATCAAAATGGAGGTTGGTGGGGGGATGAGTGGAATAAGTGATGGGATTAAGGGGCGCACTTGTCTTGATCACTGGGAGTTGTACAGAAGTGTTGGATCACCGTATTGCACACCTGAAGCTGATATTACACTGTATGTTAAGTAAGTGGAATTTAAAATAGAATGAAATAGAGATACATGCTACAACATGAATGACTCTTGAAAACACTATGCTAAGTAAAAGAAGCCACATATTGGATGATTCCATGTGTATGAGATGTCCAGGATAGGCCGATCCATAGAGACAGACAGTAGATTAGTAATTGCCATGGGGCTGCAGAGAGGGGACAATGGGGAGTGACTGCTAACGAATATGGGGTTTCTTTGGGGGATGATAATAATGTTCTGGAGTTAGAGAGGATCATTGTGCAACCTCATGAATATCCTAAAATCTACCGAATTGAACACTTTAGTGAATTTTGTGGTTTCTAAATTATATCTCAGTTTACAAAAGGATGTGATAAATGTCAGATACCAAATTTACCTAGGAAAAGATTAACCATATGCACATTTCAAAAGATATATTCCAGAATCTCTTGGATTCCTAACCCAACTGACTCTCACCTAGACGAAGGATATAAAGTGTGGCCTTGGGCAGACCTACAGAATCACTCTCACCTCCCAAGTTTTCTGGGAAATGTTCATTTGTGTGGAGGGTCTTGTCAACCTCCCGGCTCTGCCTTCCAGCAAATTAAATGCTTCCCTCTGAAAGGTGAAGAAAAAGAGGAAGCCCTTGCAAAGTAAATAACACAGAGCTAACAGCTTGATGAGCTGCAAATGCATTTTCTTAGCAGGTTTACGATTGAAGAAAATATTCACCGATAAGCACTTTCTCACCTATGGTACTGCATAAATTAATTTCTTTAATGAGTAATGATCAGCACTTTCTACAGAGTGTCTCGATTTTAGAGACTTCATGATTTTATTTCAGGAGGTGCTTAAAGACAAAGTGTATGTTGTGATAAATGCTACACATTTATACCATTCATTAAAGTTCAGGAATGGATCTTACAGTGCAGACACATGTTTGTACCTAGGGTCAAACAACGGGCTTTAAATACAGTATTCGGTTAAATGGCATAAAACTTGACGATCACAAATACGATAGTTATGCCAGCTGGCATGGTTTTGATTGCTCTCTTGAAATACTCCCTTCAAAAAATAATCATCTCTATTTAGGCTTTAAACAGGATGCTGCTTATTCTATACATTTTTATCTATAAAGGGAAAAATAATTTTCATTGCATTTATATTCTTAAAAAAACAGCACTATTTGTAAGCTATACATTGAGTGATGATTTTAAACTATTTGACAGTGCAGACCAGTGAAGTCAATAAATAAGGGAAGCTGGGGTCCAATGGTCTGATCTCATTCTCCCATTTTATAGATGAGGACATTGAGGCCCAGATGTGATACGTCAAAGGTGAGTTTGTCTAATTCTAAGACCAGCCTACTTTCTACCACCCAATGCTGATGGAAGATCAGAAGTGCCTGGATGTGGCCAAACACCACTTATCAAAAGTCTTGAATAGTTTCCTCAAGGCTCTTATTCGAAGTCAACTTGACCGAAACAACAGGAATGGAGTTGGAGTAGCTAAGTCCACTCTGTCCTGTAGGTTTGTTGCCCTCCTGTTGAGGACGAGAGAGAGGAACCTTTTCGACTTGCTGTTGATCTGTGAGCATCATTGCAACTCTGTGATTTCTGCTTTGATACACGTAGGGGAGATGGAGTTTCAGGGACCAGTGGTTTGGGACCATAGCATCATGATGATTGCTGTGAATTTGCGGTGTTTTACCTTGTCTACTATTGTCGAGGAAAAGCAGATGATCTTAACAGAGTTTGGGATATGTGCATCCTGTTGCAGGCTGCCCCATAATCACACTTTCCTCCAAGCTAATGCACCAAAAGCCAGAAGAAAAGAGAAGTGAGTCTTCTAGCGGTCATCAGCGGCATGTGATTGACCAGCTGCTGCCTGTTCTTTGTTCACAAAGCATCTGATGATTGTTTGCTACTTATTCAATAAAAAGAAAGTTGGGCACACTCTATGAATGCAGAACAAACTGGTTATTCATTAATAAGCATGAGTCTGTGTATTAGCTTCCTGTCGCTTCTATAACAAATAAATACCAACTTGATGGCTTGAAACAGCACGTGTTTATTCTCCCACGGGTCTGGAGGTCAGAAGCCTAGACTCAGTTTCACTGAGCCAAAATCAAGATGTCAGCAGGACTGTGCTCCCTCTGAGTATCTAGGGAGTGATTACATTTAGCACCTACCTGAATAACCCAGGGTAGTCTCTCCATCTCAAGATTCTTAATTAAATCACACCTGCAGTCTCTTTTGCCATATAAGGTAGCATTCACAGGTTTCAAGGACTGCACCCTCAATATATTGGTGGAGGGCATTGCATTATTTAGCTGACCAGAGTTTGCAAGGCCAATAAGCCTTCTCAAGGGTACACATGAGCCCTGCTTTTGAGCGTAATTTTAAGCATAATTAATTCTTCAGGGCCATTGGGTGCACTCACTGTGCCAAAGTGGATCTTAGAAGCCCACAGAAATTCATCTACTTTCTTAAAGGCCCAATTTACACTCAGGAAGGGGCTTTGGAATGGGATTAAATTCTTATCCATAACAGCTACTACTCTTTATATAGGCTGAATTTGCTTACATTTGTGCAGATCTGGCTGGCGGTAAGGAGAAGGATTATTCCTCTCTCCTTTCGTGTTCTTCTCTCTTCCAAATACAAGTCTTATCACCACACAGGACTGGAAGCCTTATTGTCTGGGACCCTACTGGACCTCAGCTGGATTTGGAAGGGTCCCGTGTCAGGCTCTGGGTTTGGCTTCTTTCCACTGCGCAATTGGGAGCCCCACCTATGACACTGGCCAGTGATTTTTCTCTCAGTCTACCTGACATAAGCCTTAAGATTTAAGGTATGGGTGCCTGTAACCTCTGGAGGTAGGGAAGCTACAGATGGTGGAGGAGGTGAGTGAATCTTATTGCTGGATACCATGAATAATCCAGATGATGTCAGAAGAAGCATCTGGCTTAAGATTTAAGGGTCCAGGCTCTGGAGTTAGACTTCCTGGGTCTGAATCTGGTCTGTGTGATCCTGGGCAAGGTGGGAAACCTTTGGGAGTCTCGGATTTCTGAGCTGTAAAATGGGGGACAATTGCAATTCTTAGCTTCTGCGTTTGCTGGGAAGATTGAATAATATAATCTGAGTCAAGCTTTTTTTTTTTTATGTTTCTATTTATTTTTGAGACAGAGAGAGACAGAGCATGAGCAAGGGAGGGGCAGAGAGAGAGGGAGACATAGAATCCGAAGCAGGCTCCAGGCTCTGAGCTGTCAGCACAGAGCCTAACACGGGGCTCGAATTCATGGACTGTGAGATAGTGACCTGAGCTGAAGTTGGACGCTTAACCAACTGAGCCACCCAGACGCCCCCTGAGTCAAGCTTTTAGCACAATAGCTGGCATCCAGAAGCACTCAATTTGTGGAAGCACTTGTGAATAATGTGTCCAGCCACAGAGACTTTGAGAGCATGGATTTGCTTGTTGATTCCCCAAGGTTATGCTGAATGTGTGTGTGTGTGTGTGTGTGTGTGTGTGTGTGTTTGGGCGGCGGGGTAGGGGGGGTGTACTGCACTCTGAATCCTCTGTTTGGTCATATTTATGGAGATTCTTGACAGAAGTCAGTGCTGTGGGAAAGACTGAAGTGTATAAGACACAGAACTCAGCATCTGCAAGAGAGAGTGAAGTAGATATAAAAGTTCTCATAAATGCCACAGGACTAAGGCAGCTAGATCAGACTCTAGGAATCCAGAGCAAGATAGAGGGACAGGGATAGAGAATTTGGTCGTCTGATCACTTGTAAACCTCTGCACACCATTGTCTTAATTCTCTAAATTTGTTTTCCATTTATGATTATTTGGTGTCCAATTATAGTTAAGAGTGTTGCATGGAGATGTGATTGGAGGCTGTGTCTGCATGGGCAGAGACTGTTGACTCGTGGGTCTCACAGGAGAGGGTTCATTAGGGGCACTAGCCAGGGCAGTTGCCTGCCCCAGGAAAACCTCTGCCAATTTCCTGCCTGGAAATTGAGTTCTGGAGCTAAGTAGGAAAAGCAGGCTGATGAAGGTTATCAGAACTTTCAGCATGTACATTCCACTTTACCATCCTCTCTCCAGGAGATCCTTACTCCTTCAACCCCCGGGATGGTCTTTCTAGATCAAGGCGACTGTATTAGCTTCCCAGGACTGCCATATGTAACAAAGTACCACAAACTGGATGGCTTACAACAACAAAAATTTATTTTCTCACAGTTCTCTGGGCGCTAAGTCCCAAATGAAGATGTTGGGAGGGCTGGTTCGTTCTGGAAGCTGTGAGGGAGAATCCATGTCATGCCTCTCTCATGGCTTCTGGTGGCTGTTGGCAATCTTTGATGTTCCTTGGCTTGTGGCTACATCACCTCCTTTTTGTCTCTAGTTGTCACACAGCCCTCCCCATGTCTCTTTCTTCTCCTTTCTGTCTCTGATAAGGGATCTCCTCATTAGATTTAGGATCCATCTTTATTCAAAACAGGTCTTCTTTCGAGACATCTTTACCTTCATTACATCTGCAAAGATTATTCCAAATAAGGTCACATTCTGAGGTTGGGCGTGGATGTCTTTTGGGGAACACAAGTCAACCCAATACAGTGACTATATATTTTGTTTGTCCAAGCCAAGACATGTTGGGATTGACAAATGCTAAACAGGATGGAACGCCAGTCAAGTGTCCTTGCTCGGTCACAGTGGGCAGGCTGTATAACCACCTTCTAGATACCCACCCACCATCTTCCCCTGGGAGAGCGTCTGTCAGGCCACGTGGGTGAGAAGAGGAAATGAGAGGACTGAACTATTAACACCGACTTCTGAACATTTCCAATATCCTTTGGCAAAAATTCACTTGCTTGCTGAGTCTTCTCCTTTAGGGACACTGAGGTTGAAAGCTAAGTCCATCGTTTTCAAACTCTGTGATGTCCTCTTCCACCATTGTCCCCTCTCTTCTTTTTATTAACCACTGTACTGTCACTTTAGTGGGGAAAAAAGTGAGGAAAACAGTACCTCAGGAATTGGGAAGGAAGAGACATAAGTATGGGGGCTCCATCGGCTTTTGTGTATAGGGATGTGCACTAGGAACGAGTGCATTTTGGTTTTACTTTAACGTTAAAATGCGAGAAGTAGGTGTTCCCGGGCGGCTGAGTCAGTTAACCAACTCACTCTTGGTTTCGGCTCAGGTTATGATCTCACGTTTTGTGAGTTCGAGCCCCGCATCGGGTTCTGTGCTGGCAGAGCAGAGCCTGCTTGAGATTCTCTCTCTCTGCCCCTCCCCACTTCTCTCTCTCTCTCTCAAAATAAATAAATAAACTTAAAAACAAAAAAGATGCAAGAAGTGGAAAAGGATAAGGAGACCCTCACCCATAATTTAAGAAATTGTAATTAAAACCATAATGCATACTTATATTTAAACGTCAACCCAGCAGATTCTTTTTACGGTGATGTTGTGATATTTAATACTAGGGATGTGGGGAGAATAGGCAGTCTAACACACTGCTGGTACAATATAGGTCAGCAGACTTTTCTGGGGGAGAATTTTATATCAATCTTCAAAGGCCTGAAAAATATGCCCATGTGTTCACCCAGCTTCACCTCTAGGAAATTATCTAGAAGAAAAACAAAAAAGATTTGTTACAGACCTATGTGTGAGGGATATGCATTCACAAACTATGTGTAGGTCACAATCAGTGAAACGTTAGTAGGGTAATAGTTAAATTAGAGGGCATCCGTATGATAGCATTTCATGCAGCCATTAAAAATCACGTTTTAAATGAATATTTAATAACACTGCCAAATGATCAGGACATTGTTTAAAATTTAAGAGGTAGGTTACAAAGCAGTAGGTTCGTAATGATCTCTGATTTAAAAAACCCAAACATCTTCATGCATTGTAAAAAAAAAAAAAAAAGCTGAATAGCGACGTCAGCATGTTAAATATCTTCAGTATCTCTGGAGGATGTGATTAGAGGGGGCATTTATTTCTATTTTTGTGTTATTTTGCATCTCTGTGTTTTCTACAATGCATGTGTTACCGTGTATTGCTGTTATGTTAAAAAATTAGCCCAAGAGAACAAAGACAAATGGAAAAAAATGAACACAACAGAAAAACACAATCTGAGTCGCTGTCTCTTCCCCCTGTTCCTTACATAGGGCAGTGTGGAGCTATGTAGGGAATGGAATCTATATATATATACACTCCCCAGGGACTGCTGGCCTCTTCCTACCACCTGTGTCTTTGGAATCCAGCCCTTCAGAGCCCTGTTTCATTGAGATCTGACACCTCGATGTTTTTCGAAGCCTGCCTTGTTCATATATCATAGTTGGGAAACTCTTTCGACCTTGGGGATAAAAGAGATTGCTTTTCTTTTAGCTACCAATTTAGAGCAAAATTCAGTCTTTTGTAGTGCTATTTCTCCATGGTGACCCCTTTCTGCCGGTCACTGCATTAGAGCACTCAGATGTCACTACTTCTTGTACGAGTCGTGAAGAATTTAAGGTGAACGTACCATTCTTCCCCTTCATGTAGTCATTAGCTTTACCTGAAAGCTAATCTTCTGGTCAAACAGATAATCTTAAACTTCTTATGCTCTGGGTATTAGTGAAGCATTTGAGGCTTTTTTTGTTCCTTTAGAGATGTTGATTGATTAGTTTCACAAAGTTGAGAAAAATCTCCCTTGACCCCATATGCTACCTTCCCCAAATCCACTAATCAGAGCTGAGATGCTATAATTTCTGATCTTTATATCGTTGTCCTTTTAGTCACTTTCACCTAACTTATTATGCCTTCACAGCACCCTCCTCCTGCTGGGCATCGTTTCCTTCTCAACATCACGCGTGCTCACGCACCCGCATATGGATAAGACTTGCAGATATATAGCAAAATGACAGTTGAACGATAGGATGTTTGCACACGTTTGGTAATCTGTTTGGGATTAAAATGTAAGACTCCCCATTAGGTTGCTCCGTGAACATTTATATACTGCTCTTTGTTTAGGTGACCTTAGATTCTGAAGCAAAAATTAGGACACATAATGTGGTATATATTTTTTTCTTGTGTTTAAGTATCTATTTGGTCCAGTTTACAAGGGGATAAAAATGCTTAGTTTAAAAGTTAGCTATATCGATGAAAGAAAATTCTATGACATTAGGACTGTTTTAGACAATCTTCAGTACTTGACCATTATTGTATTGTTACCCTTGTTTGGATGTGTGTGTGTGTGTGTGTGTGTGTGTGTGTGTGTATGAGATTCTTACAGATGCTCAGTCTACTTTGTGTACAAGTAGTATTATATAAATAATTCCAAGGTATTAGAATATATAATATTTCAAAATGCAATTTACATTGACCCATCAGGTTGTTAACTTATCACACCTAAACACACAACACTGAGCAGCCATTGTTCACGGCAGGTTATTTCTTCCACTTCTTGGCTGCCAGATGAAGGAATGCTAAAAATGGCTTTGTAGGTTGGTAAACTTACACTTAAAAAAATGATATTACTTATTAGAAACACAGAGTGGGAATTTTTGGAGCAAGGATTTCAGATTCCTGTGGCTGTGTTACTCATGGTCCGGCCTACTCCATTGTTTATCTGATTATAAAAGTTGCTTATTGAAAATAATTTTTTAAATATGGAAATCAATAAAAGCATCAATAAAATGACAATAACTCAATGTCAACACTCGGAGACAACTTCTATTCAGAATCTGACTTTTAAAATAGTTTTCTGTGGATATAAAAATATATAAAGATCCTGTTGAACATGTAATTTAGTATTCTGCTTTTTTCACTTAACAACAAATGTTAAGCATATTCTATATAACTAAAAACTCTTAAGAACATAATTTTTAAATTATGTAAACTCCACTGTGGCAGAGATGTTTGTCTGGATAGCGTCTGGACGTAGTAGGCTCTTGATAGCTATTGAATGGTTCTGTCTATTATGAATGTACTCTAATTTACTTGTTTACTCTTATGGGCAGTTTCTTTCTTTTATAAATTATATTACTAGGGATGCTTTTGAACACATCATAAATCACTTGCCTTGGGAGTTATTTTCTAAAATTTGATTTCCTAAAAGTGTAAATATCAAGTTAAACAGCATAAACATATTTATGGACCTTGATACAAATGAGTTTTCATTTATGGTGCCCACCTTCAAGAGGACTAGTAGAGATTATAGATTTAAATTATCTCTTTGGACAGAACATAGGTAACCAGTTAAAAGGATAAACAAACCGTGACTTTCCTGAAATCGTTTAACCAAGCATCCACCAAGGTAGCTTACTAGTCACATACTGACAGTGAAGTCAATATACCTACATGTTGACTGCCCTACAGTTAACACTAGAAGGATTTATTGCCTATTCAAAAACTGCATATGGAACACTCATAATGAATCGTGTACAAACCCTGGGAAAAGCAAGATGAAGACAGTCTCTGCCTTTATGTGGCTTACAGTTGATTGGGGCAGACTGAGACCTATGAAGGTCTGGCACCATCTGAGAAGGTTGAAAGACTTCAGAGTTCATTTTGAAATAAACTTGGGGAAACTACATGTAATTTACTCATTTCTTAACACATGGTGTTTCTTCTCTCAGAGAAGGCATATTCAACATCATCAGATCGAGTATGGAGGAAGATGAGACTAAAAGTGAGGCATGTACAAGGCATGTGTGAGCCATGTATGAACCACGTGTGAACTCCAGCAGAGGTCTTGGGTTCACCATTCAACTTCACAAGGTCTTGGTTTTTCACTAAAATAAAGAAGGATAATTTCAAACTCAGCTCCAGTCTTCTTTGATATACTTTTTATTTTTTAAGTTTATTTTTGAGAGAGAGAGAGAGAGAGAGAGAGAGAGCACGAGCATAAGTGGAGGAGGGGCATAGGGAGAGAGGGAGACACAGAATCTAAAGCAGGTTCCAAGCTCCGAGCTGTCAGCACAGAGCCTGATGCGGGGCTCGAACCCACGAACCATGAGATTATGACCTGAGCCGAGGTCATATCTCAACTCACTGAGTCACCCATGCGCCCCTCCAGTCTTCTTTGAAATCAAAGCTTCAAGGGTCTCTGCTTAGCAGTTGAGAGGTGATCTCTAGGCTACCAGGTAGTATTCCCTGATCTCTAAAGGCAGAATTTTGTGTTCACAGGCAAATATAAGATTTTGGAAGATCCCTGAGATAATAGTCTATGACTAGCTTTCAAAAAAAATTTTCTTTATAGGTGTGCCTGGGTGGCTCGGTCGGTTAACCGTCCGGCTTCAGCTCAGGTCATGATCTGACAGTTCTTGAATTCAAGCGCCAGGTCGGGCTCTGTGCTGTCAGCTCGGAGCCTGGAGTCGGCTTAGGATTCTGTGTCTCCCTCTCTCTCTGCCCCTCCCCCACTTGCACTCTGTCTTTCTCTCTCTCAAAAATAAACATTAATAAAAAACTTAAAAATACATAAAAATAAATAAAAAATATTAAAAAATTGGCTCCTGTCTGCCTTCTGCCCATTTAACTTGACACCACATCTTTTTATTTATTTATTTATTTTTGCTGATGTTTTGTACATATCCCAAGCTGAGAGCCTCTAGGGGTCAATATTGATTCCTTTTACACTATTCCTTGGTTAAAAGTGTGTCTTAGGATGATAGAATGACAGATTTATATTATGGCACAGATATCAAGTACATTCCTTTTCTTTCATATGTTTTATATTTAGTTTTTGGTGTGGGGTAATGGACGATACTCCATCTATGTCCTCTCCTAGATGAGCAGGAGCTGAGACACTTATTGGATGGTACTGAGGGGGCCAGGGATGGCTATCTCATGCCCTTGGGTGTTAATTCTCACTCACTGAAGGAACAGCCCGAAGATGCAGCATCCATTCAGATGCAGCATCTGGAAACAAAATCAGATCGAATTATACAGCTGGTTTGTCCATCTGAAGGACCCATCAGAAGAAAATCCTGTCAATGGGAGGGAAACCAGTTGAGTCCAGGGTTTAGAAGTGGAAGGGAAATGGAGCCTGAGTTGTGAGAGTGGCTCTAGCAACTTTTTGTAGGCACGTTGTCACTTCTGGGGATAGCAGAGAGGTACCATCAAAAGCAACATCTGGACCTTGCCAACTATGAAATGACTAGAACTGTACTGGTGAAGAGGATCATGGCTGGCCAGCAGCCAGCAGCAGATTTCTCTGGAACTGCCACACCAGCTCAGGGCCAAGGAGTATGACAGGACCCCTGAGTCATCTCTTTTCTAAGTCCTTCAACAGGAGACACTGTGGAAGGCTAACAGTGGAGCATTGAGTGATACCAAACATTTTGTTTGCCTTGTTATATCAACTATAGTTACAGTAGATTTTATTTGATTGGAACAAACTTCCTCATGATGCCTGGTTGCCAGGCAACAGGCGAGTTGGTGTTACCCTTCAGGACTGCTCAATAGATGGCCTTTTTCAGGAGAAGAGCCATTCTGAAGGGATGACTTGATGACAGAGTGCTAGATTTCTCTGCCTCCGGGGCTCACACAGTCAATAAGGGGAGGACTGGAGATGGGTTAAGAAAGAAAGGAAACTTCTCTTCCATGGGCTGTAGATCACCGGTAAGAAGAAACTGGCACTCCTCACCTTTCCTCTCCCACCTTAAAAGCCAGAGAGAAAGTTCTGTCTTCACACTACCATGATTATGCCAAAGAGACTGAGTAGTCATCTTATTTGCCCTTGAGTGTTTGGATGGCTCCAACTTTACTTTTTCCTCATGTTAATAACTCTAGGGCTAAATTAGTACTGTGTGTGCTAGTTTAAAGTTTTCCGTTGGGAACCTACACCATTGTTTCTGGTACTAGCTGTTCCTCCTTTATTGAACGGTAGCAAGTGTGTTACCCAGTTTTAAATCCATTTTTGGCAAGTTCTCCATAGTTCGGTGTCAAAAGAGGTGATGGGGCCAGCCTTTCTTGATTTTTATAAGAAATTGAATTCTGTATTTTAAAAGACATTTGCCAAGTGTTTACATTAAAAAGAAATATATCTATGCAAACACTGTTTGACTCAAATTAGGATAAGCTATGCTTGGAATTTAGACGAGATGCGTTGTTTGCCAGAATGAAGATTTATTCGGTATTCAACAAACATTTATTGATTTTTCAATGTTGGCCAGGAATTGTGTTAAATACTATGAGGTTTGTATTGATAAATGAGATAATGCCTGCCTTCAAATCACTCACCGTCTCTTGAGAGAGACGTATAATAAAAGATTAATGGCACTTGTAATTAATCTCTAGGTGTAAGTAAGCAGAGGAAGCTTTAAAGCCATTTTGAGGGGCTCCAGACATAAAATATCAGGTTCAGAATATCAACCATTGCAATGCCAAAGACTTCTATAACTACCTATGTGGATTCTTATTTTCTTCGGTTTCCCAAATGCTCTCTGCATATTACAACGGTTGATAACCCGTGTTCTTTAAGTCTTTCCTCGAATACCACCTTCCTACTGAGGTCTTCTGGGGTTATCAGATTTAAAATTCTATCTTTAGCTCCCATCCACCCAGGTCACTCTTCCCCCACCCTGTATTCTCTAATCTTCTTCTGCACTTTATTCTTTTTTGTTTAATTTTTATTTATTTTGAGAAAGAGAGAGAGAGAGAGAGAGAGAGAGAATGAATCCCAAGCAGGCTCCATGCTGTCAGCACAGATGTAGGGCTTGAACTCACGAGCCATGAGATCATGACATGAACTGAAATTGAGAGTCTGATGCTTAACTGACGGAGTCACCCAGGCGCCCCTCTGTGCTTTATTGCTTTTTCTCCAGCAACTCTTGCCTTTAGATAGAATATATATTTTACTTTTTATTGGTTATTATTATTGTTAATCAACTATTTTTTTCTCCCCTCACTGGAAATATAAGCACTGTTCTTATATAGTCGTATTCTAAGCACCTAGAATGGTGGCTTTCACATAGAAGGTGCTCAGTAAATATCTGTTGACCTAAATTAAGGATGAAGACTTTTATCATTTGCACAAAATTAAGGACATGCTTAATGGCCTATGCATTTTATTTTTATTCTTTGCATAGCCAAAAACTTCTGAGGGAGAAGCTAGTAGATAAAAGTTAGGCGGGGAAGTTATCTTGCAATTAATCAGTCGATAGTTACTGAGTGCTGGTTACACATTAGGCGTTGTGTTGGATAATACCTGAAGCTCAGGAGAGATCTTTGCCTTCGAATATCTTAAAATGTAATTGGTGAAGGAGATATCGATGCATGGAAAATTAAGAACCCAGGAAAATAGTATGAAGTCTTGAGGCAGAATAAGAGAAAGAGCTCAGGGAGTGTGTAAGCAACCTTGGCTGAATGGACTGAAGGTAGCTGGTTGGTGAGGAAAGTTTCCTGGAAAACATAGGGCTTGATCCTATGAGAGCCTAATGCTCAAGGTGGGCTTTTGGGGTGATTAGGTCATGATGGCTCTCATGGGATTAATAATGGGATTAGTGGTCTTATAAAAGGGACCTCAAAGAGCTCCCTTACTCCTTCCACCATGTGAGGACACAGACAAAATGGCTATTAATTAGGGAGTAGGCTTTCACGAGCCCCCTGATCTGCTGGTGCCTTGATCTTAGACTTCCAGGCATCCAGAACTGTCAGAAATAAATATTTGTTGTTTATAAACCACCCAATCTATGGTATTTTGTTATAGCAGCCTGGATGAACTGAGACACCGGCACCAATCAAGCTGGACAATGCTGTTCGAACCTCAACGGAAGTGTGATTTTAAAGTAACGGGCTATATTTTCAGATGTGTCTCCCACACTGGAGCTGAAGGCAACTCAGGGTTGCCTTTAAAGTTGGGGGTTAAAAGTGTGTTGAGGAGAACTGTGTCTGTCGTAAATCACCTTCTAAGGTGACTGTTTTGAAAGCCATTGCTCATTTGGATAAATAATTGCTAAAAAAGCAACGTTACTCCTTCATTCATCACTTTCCCCAATTGTAGAAAGGGATTCTTTTCTCATTTCTCTGAATTCCTTCTACTGGCTCTTTGCACATGGAAATGTCTTCTTTGCTTCTGTAATCAAACCAATTAGCTGTGATGTCAAGAAATGACCTCTCTGACTCAAGAAAATCATAGGGAAAAGAGAACAAACTCAGCTCATATTTAATTATTATATGAGCATCATTGGTGTGGTCAAAGGAGATAATTAACTTTGACTTTGTCCTTAATAAAAGAGAAAAATTAGGCAGCAAGCACATCATGCGAACAAGACACAGTGCCCGTTTGGGGACACATGTAACCCCTTCCACTTCTGTCCCTTGATGCTCTGCCACACCCAGCTATATGCCTCAAACTTTGGCTTCAGGCCTGAGTCCTGAAACACTCAGATGACCGGCTAGCTGTATGCACGATAATCTCTAAACTTTGCTTCCACTTTCCTGAGTGGATGCTATCTCCATGTTCTTCAGCATTGGATTTTTTGGTGGTAGAGGGATTATGATCACCAAACGATTTTTATTTTATATATAAATGGGAAGACCAATAATCCCATTTGATATTTGGCTTCCACAGAAATTATTCATTGATGGGAGCTTGCAGAAGACTTTGACAGGACCATGTGCTAATGCGATCACATTCGAGAGGCTGACCGAATCACTGTGACTTTGAAAGTAATTCACCTCCGCGCGTCTATCTCAGGGCGGACCGTCAGAGAGAAGAGGTAAGTGTCGCTATCAGCTGGAGTTTCACTAGCTGCTGACAAACAGATCCTAAGTGCAAGGGATCACTTGGTAAGGACTAGCTTTGTTAAAAGAGACAAGGTCAAGCTTCAGGAATGGCAGTTCAATTGTCACCTTGAGTCTTAATGTCCACAAGACTGACAGCCTGAAAGGCATCATGGAGCCCCCTATGTATGCTGTCCTCGAATACATAGAGCTTTAAGGTAGAAAGGGACTGGGGAAAAGAATTCATTTCCCACAATTCACATGTAATTAAATGATAATTTGTCATTGCTGCTTAGGGTGGGTTAGATTTCTGTCCAAGACTAAATCGTGTGTTGCTTGGATATAGCCTAGAAAAGATGCACTTGTACTGTCTCCACTTAGGTTAGCAAGTGTTGGACTCTTTGGAAACAGGCAGTTAAATATGTTGAGTTACTGTTAGGACTAACCATTTGTAAGCGTGTTTGGGTCTCACAATATCTGTAGAAATACATACGGCGCAGAAACAAAGCAAGTGGGGGAATACAGTGCATTTTGCTGCAGGCAAAGTGACGAGAGACGGATTATTTCACCTCAGACTTTCCTACCCGTCCATAGTTCTCATGGCTGAAGAAGTCACCATGCTATGAAGCTAGAAGCTAGAAGTCACTAGCTATGTGGTCTTAGCTATTTTACTGGGGCTCACCGCCCAGATCCGTACTTTTAAAAGCAACATGCTAACTGGCGTTTGAGCAGGAAAAGAAACTGCTATTTGCAACCAAAGGCAGGAAGAGCAGGGGAACGAGAGCAAGTTGGCACTTTGTAGGTCATTATTGCCCTTGCTTAATAAAGTAATAGATGCTTCAAAATCACTTTGAAGCCGTTGCCAACTTCCTCCAAGCGCTGTGAAACCTGATACTTTTGCCTTTAAACCATGCGTGAACGAGCAAATGGTAGTAGTTGTGAATTCATTCAGTGACTTCCAAACTGTAGTCTAAGCAGGGAATGGGAACCCAAGACTGAAGAGGGAGGGAGAAGTGGCCTCTACGAGATTCAGTGGTTGGATGTCAGATTTGGCTGACTTTTAGTTATGCAGGCTTGAACTTTACAGAGATAAACATTGGTTTCCCCAAAGGATCTAAAGGAATTAGAAGAAGGAACTTTGATCTTCTTAACAGTTTTTTTTTTTTTTTAATTTAATAAGCTCATGGCAGAGTTAAGTGAAAGCCGGCTCAACCCACATTTAATAAAACACTTATTGGACTACCGAATTTAATAGATGTGTTTTAGAAGGTGGAAATTAGCGTCTGAATAATACAAGGGTTTAGGTCAGAAGAATATTTTTCTGTGCTTGTACTGAGCTGACTAGTGGGAAAGACTGGCTTAATCCTAAGGCTGAAGTCATTTTCTGTTATCTGCCTTCCCTCTCTGAGCAGGCGGTCTGCGTGTTGAGGTTCTTGAAAATGTCAAGAGTCATTTTCAGAAGTGTCATAAAGGCCACACAGGAAACTAAGGAGGCCTTATGTCTAGAACTGCATGATGGCCTTGGTTAGAGACTCACAATCTCTGTTGTAATGGGGGGAGAACATGACAGCCAGGTTGTCCTTGCCCAATTTGCTTGCTAACAGAATGGTTGAGAACAAAGGTTGACTCCTTCACTGCTCACCGCCTGCTGAGTTGTGTAACAGGTCGGCAGTCTCAATCTGTGCGTGACTTTAGCTATTCCTAAAGCAACTAGTCCCAAAGTCAGACAAGCAGAGTGACGACTTTCTTGTGCAATACGGTGGCCAGTACCAAAGAGTCATGTGGTGCAATAGAGAAATCTTCATGTGAACACTGTTGCGGAACAGCAAAGTTTCTCTCCAAAGATTCATCACCCAGTGATAGTACAGGTCTCCATGAAAAAAATAGTCCATGTTCTGCAACAGCTTTGTTCAATAAAAGACCTTGCATGGGGAAGGAAATGTTCTCTGTCTGCACTAATATGGTAGCCACAAGCCGCATGTGGCTACTGGGACTAAGAAACTGAAGTTTAGTGTTACTTATTTTTATTTTTTATTTTAGTTTTTTTTTTTCAACGTTTATTTATTTTTGGGACAGAGAGAGACAGAGCATGAACGGGGGAGGAGCAGAGAGAGAGGGAGACACAGAATCAGAAACAGGCTCCAGGCTCTGAGCCATCAGCCCAGAGCCCGATGCGGGGCTCGAACTCACGGACCGCGAGATCGTGACCTGGCTGAAGTCGGACGCTTAACCGACTGCGCCACCCAGGCGCCCCTTATTTTTAAATGTTTATTTATTGAGAGAGAGAGAGAGAGAGGGAGGATGGATGAGTGGGAGAGGGTCAGAGAGAAAGGGAGAGAGAGAATCCCAAGCAGGCTCCATGCTGTTAGTGCAGAGCCTGACATGGGGGTTGATCTCATGAACAGTAGATAGATCATGACCTGAACCAAACTCAAGAGCTGGATGCTTAACTGACTGAGCCACCCAGGTGCCCCAGGTTTACTTATTTTTAATTCATTTTAATTTAAATAGTCCCATGCGTCTAATGGATCCTGTGTTGGGTAGCACGGTTCTAGAGGGACCGCAGCACAGATGTGTTGTGAGCACCTGCTTCACGGGCAACACAAAATTCAAGGATGCAATGTCTGGTGTATGTTTTTAAAGCTTGGGAGCTTCCACTTGTTTTTCTCACGAAGCTGAAGTGCTGATCATAGAAGCAAGACACATTCCCGCAATACGATAACACCCTCATTAAAAACCAGAAGAAAAGAAATGAAAAGAAAAAAAGAAAAAAAGCTCAAGTTACAGGTGTTTCTTGGGAAGGGCCGATGATTATTTCTTGGCCAGACATTTGCCGTGATGAAAAGCAGTAATGTCTCAGCAAGCAGACCACTCTCCTACTGTCATTCATTTCTGGATGCTGGGTTCCTGCACTTTTATCTGTGTCAGAGAGCTGTCGAACTCCTTTCCAAGCCCCATCTTAGAAAAACAAAACAAAACAGTAAAACAGAGAGGGGAAGCTGTGCTAGGTGTGGGAAAATGCTTTATGATTCAGGTTTCAACTTGCTACCAAGTCATTCCATGTGTGACTGTAACTCACTGACTTGGAATCTGGAACGTGTTCTCTATGGAAGCACTTTTATAACTGGCTAGCTTCCAAGGCTAACCTCTGGTAGTCTATTTGACCCATCATGGAGTTGACATATGGCATATTTGCAAAAAAATAGGAGAAAATGCTTCTGCGGAGTGCAGGTTGTTAACGGAAAGCCACACCCAAACACAGCAAGGTTAATTATTTAATACTGCTCTCCAAAAATACTTGTGAGGTTTGACACGTTGCAGAAGAGTTGATTTTTTGTTTTGTTTTGAAGTGTTGGCTACTCAAAGAAAAGCAGATTAAATTTAGAAGAAGAGGGAGATTTGGGGGGACATTCTGAAGAAGGTGTCTGGGGTACTCTGGGCTTGTTTTTTTTTTAAGTAGGCTTCGTGCCCAGCGCAGAACCCCATGCGGGGCTTGAACTCCCAACGCTGAGATCAAGACATGAGCTAAGATCAAGAGTCGGGCACTTAATGGACTGAGCCATCCAGGGTTCCCATTCGGGGCTTATCTTAAGAGTGTTCGCACTTATTAGCCCTAGCCCTATATTTCACTTCAAGTATTTTATTTCAAAGCTGATAGCTTCCCTTTTCTTGTCTGTGGGCATAGCAGCGGGGCCGCTCTTAGAATCATTAAGTAGCCTTGTGTGGATTTGTGACTGGAAAAAACTATGAGAGAGAAAGAAAAGTTGAGAGGCAAACGGAGACTGATATACAGTGGACAGAAGTTGAAAGAAAGTGAAAGGACAAAGCCAAAGTTTAGGATGATTGCCGGAGGAGAAATTCACGGACTTGGGAATGATAATCCTCTCCACTTACAGACACTTCCTTCCAACACCAGGATCTGAGCTAGATTATTTACATTGATTATTTCTTGTAATTTTCCTGACAACCCTATGAAGTAGATCTTCTCCCCCTATGCCTCAGTGGGGAAACTCAAATTGAGAGATGAAACAACTCACTCAAGGTAGCTTTTTGACCTCCAGGTAAAAAGGTACATGTGTCTGGATTTACATGCAAGCCCGTTGAGTGCCAAAGCCTCTGCCCTTCCAGTATGACAACGTCTTCTCAACTCCACTGACCCCAGGTGAAAAATGGAAGATGTGGGTGGTCATTATGTGTGTGAGCCATTTGGGAGGGACGTGCTGATGAGTGTGTTGGTGGTTCCTGTTACTTGTTGGGAAGTGAGTGATGAGGTGGTGAGGAGCAAACCGGGATCAATCATGGAGGAAGGGGCTGGTAGCAGTCTCCGAATTTTGACAAGCCTGGAGATCCAAACTCAGGAACACCTCTTGTTGCATCCGTGTTAGTGAAAGCTCACTACCACGGAGAAACAATGGAGACAACTTGCGCTCTCCGACTGTTGGACCCACTGTTGGGAATATGCTGGACGTTTGTGGGTTTGCAATGGCTATTTTCTGAGGGAATCCGCTTCAGGGAATGTTTTCTCTCATCCCCGAGGGATCTATGTAAACCGTGCAAAATGATTCATTCAAGCAAAATCCACCTTTTTTGAGTACCTCCTCCCCATCCTTCCACGTTCCACAAACATTGAATGAAAGCCCGTTATGTGTCAGGTGTTCTTCAAAGCCACCTAAGGTGAACGCTAACTCCATGTATTGGACGACGTATTTTAAAATTCATATTTCAGGGGCGTCTGGGTGGCTCAGGGGGTTAAGTAAGCGTCTGCCTTCCGCTCAGGTCATGATCTCACGGTTCAAGCGTTCGAGCCCCGCATCCAGCTCTGTGCTGCTCGTGTGGAGCATGCACCTCTGTCCACCCCTCTCTCTGCCCCTCCCTATTTTCTCTCTCTCTCACAAAAAGTCAAGCTTTGATTTACTTAATCTCCTATTTTAATACCCCTTTAATACCACAACACGGCGTGGCACTAAAACGGTACGTGAAGGAAGTGAGAGCATTTTCCTTGCAGTGTATTTATAACTTTCTCGTCCATTTAGGTCTTGACAGGGCAGAGTAGAAAACTAAATATAACCAGCATTTGTATTTTTCCCGCATAAGCCTGTTGGGCATTGAAAAGGAAGGACGGGAACCCAAGTTTTGTGAGAAAGGCTTCCAGTGTTAATGAGCAGCTGTATGTATCTCAGGGAAACAGTTTGTAACTAAAAATAGAGTCTATCTAACTATAGCAACTCAGAGCATTTAATACCCAGATTCTACACGGGCAGAACTGAATTCTGAACTGAATTCCAAACGCGTGTGATTAAGGAGGGTGGGATGGGTAGCGTTGAAGGGATCAGAAGAACTAGGGCCCCAAATCCAGGGTCCATCAATCCCTTCATGAATTTCAATCAAATATGCTTAGTCCTTTCAGGTGAGATTTTCTGAGTCTGCAAGACAATTAGAAATCAGTTCCTAACAATGAAGCTAAAAGAAGAAAGAGAGCACCCAGGCTATTTTTAGCACACTTCACCAAATTGTTTTTCTTCTTCTTCCTTTTTTTTAAATTTTTTTTAAAGCCAAGAGTAAGTAGAAAGAAGGGAGTATAAATACTTAGAGGAAAAGGTAACAGACGTTTCTTGGCGCGTAGCCATAATTTCCAAGGATTCCAGGTATGTCCAGAGCATTGAGGATATTCGTTTTAAAATGGCCATCTCTGTTATTTTATTAATATTTGTAAAATTCAGATATCCGGAAAGTACTACCTGAACTGAATTAGAAAATTTCAAGAGGTACTTTTTGTTATTAACCAGGGCTGTGGACTGAATCGTCCACCCCACCCCCACCCCATTCATATGTTGAAGCCCTAACGCCTAAGGGGACCACATTTGGAGGTGGAGCCTTTGGGAAGCAAAGCCGTCTAGATAAGCTCTTGGTGGTAGGGTCCTCGTGATGGGAATGGTGCCCTCATCAGAAGACACACCAGAGTGCTTGCTCATTCTCTCTCTCCCTCCACTATGTGAGGACACAGTGGAAAGGGGCCATCTGCAAGCCAAGAAGAGATTCCTCATCATGAACCAAATCTGCTGGCATTTTGATCTTGGACTTCCCAGCCTCCAGGACTGTGGGAAACCAATGTCTGTTGTTTAAGCCACCAAGCCTATGGTATTCTGCTATAGCAGCCAGGACAGTGAATACAACTAGCATTGTCATTGTTGTGTTGAAAAGATAAGTTGTATGGTTATTGTTCAGTAATCCAGGAATGACCCACCAAACATTTTTGTTCCTCTCCATATTCTTTTCTCCTTCCTCCATGATGAATGAAATCTTTTGGAAATGCCAGCAGGTTAAAGATTGCTCCCAATACATGTTCTGATCTGCACTGGTCCTCACTTGATAAAACATTTCTACCATGTGTAGACTTAAAATGTTTAATTAAAAGGCAAAACCCTCAAAGTTAAGCATTTCTGTGTCTTTGGCGGTATAATACCGGGAGGAGGAAGAGGGACACTGCCAATGTTTAAATGACTAATAGCCACATCTTTGTTTTGAAATAGAATTGTTATGTTCTTGGCCATGGAGGATGACCCGGTTCCATATATACCTGTAAATACATTAAGGAAATAAAACTTCCCGTATGGAAGGATTTTGACTATGGTAATGTCTACTTACAATATAGTTGGTGAGTTCCTTCCTTGCAACGACAACAGATTAACTTGAGAAATGAAAATGTAACAAAATTTTAAAAAGAATACAATCATTCTTGAATCTTTCACACACATGATCTCATTTGTATTTGTATTGGGGGTCAAATTATAGTGGCAGATATCATTGTGTCCTGTTACTGATGGAGAAACCCAGTCAGGAAAGTTCAAGTAAAAGGATACTTTATTCCTCTCTGTTGGATGCTTTCTCAGAAACTTTAAAATACTAGCTTTCCATTTCCAGAGGACTTAGATCGACCATTCTCACAAACTCTGTTGACGCACTTTTCTTGCAGTGATGAAGGGTCCAGAGCCGAGGAAGAAATTCCATTGCTATTCTCAGATGTATATTCCCAAACATGGGTAAAAACAAGGAAGCATTTATAGCGCTGTGTATTGTTGAAGTCCTCTTGGGTAAAAATGGAATAAAACAAAACAAAATAAAACAGAATAAAAACATTGCGGGCAACCTCCTTCCAGCAATTGCAGACACGTACGTCGGGTAGGACTGGATGACTTTTCTCAGTCTGTTCCCAGGTTGTTTTAAGTGCAATGTGAGTAACAGATCAAACCATATGAAATTGTTAGTTTTGCGGGTCAGAAATGGCCAAATTTTGGCCATTTCTTAGAGTCATACTTAGAATGGATATTTCTCGGTTTATATTGCACAGGTTGATTATAAAATTGATCAGTAGTGGTTCTTTCTTCTCTCCCTCCTCCTTACTCCACTACAATGATTAGTTGACATTTCCATGTGCTACACTCACTGGATGTATTCAGACTTTATGGAAACACCGAATTAGGAGTGGGGGGAAGATGATTTTTATCATTGTAAGAATTAAGAGCCCTTGGCGTAGATAAAATGGGCCATAGGCAACATTTTATTCCCTGGCCAGAGGAGTGCAGCTCTCTCTTAAAGAAAGGGTGAATGAAGTTACCTCTCTTATAAGAATAACCTAGAAAAGGCTCTGACTTATTAAAGCACTCCATCATTTTCCAACATCAGTAATGAATTATTTCCAGTGTGCTTCATGACTAGTATACATGGTGTCCTGACTCCATGGACGAGAACCCTTAGCATTGCCTAAGAGTCTGTGGGAACAAAAGGGTTAAACTCTGAAGCTTTGAGCCTGTGCCCCATGGAGCATGTATAATGGGGTGCCCAGGGAGTATCAGGATGACCAGGAGCTCCACTTGTCTGGGAAACCTCTTTCCGTTTGGATCCAGCTTGGAAGTTATAGTCAGTTGCTTTAAAAACCTTCCCAGATGCTGCAGTCCTTTGGGGGAGGCTGGACGGAGGAGTCTCAGTGGCCAAGATCACTCAAGGTGCAGAGTACAGGCAGAGCCGGGGGGCCTCACAAGCGAACCAGCAAGCACATGTCAGATCGGAGATGGCCTTTCAGAGGGCGTTGAATGAAAGCAACTGGCATGGCACTAGGGTTGATAGACTGCTCACCCCAAATCACCACTGAAAGCATTGCAGACTGAGAATCATTTGTAGCTGATATGAAATATCTTGCCACAAAGAAACAGCTCACCAGTGAGGATACGTTTAGAACCCCCTTGAAATGAGTCTTCAGGAGACAGAATTGGGACTCCAACAGCGGGTGAGGGTGGGGACAGACTCGGCCGGGGACAGGCTAAATCTTACCTGGTAAGAATTTCCACCTATCCTTCAGTAAGAAAGGAATTCACTTAGAAAAGAATACCAGAACTTCACGAAACAGTGTTTGCAGTTTGTTTTCTGGGTATAGTGTGGCAGCTGTGGTCTAGCTCGTGTGTGTGAGCACATGCTTATACTGATGAGTAAGTCAATCTCTCTAGTTTTTTATTTCATAGCGTGAGTTTGATCGCGTTCAACGGACTCTTTATAAAGTATCGAGTGAAAGAGCCTGTTCCGATATTTTTAGACATGTATGTACTGGGCAGAATCAATTGATAAGTTCACAGGAGATTTAGACTCTTGGAGGAGGCAGACAAGACAGAGTTCTCCTTACAGAGTGCCCAGAAAAGGCTTGTTGCAGTCTGGGCTTATCCCCAGATACACCCGGATACACCACACGTTCTCATGCTCACCAGCTCATTGTTTATATTTGGCAGAGATAGGGAAGGAAACCCATTTACATACATTTTTCCGAGTTTTGGGATAAAGGTAATTAAATTCTAAAGGCCTTCAAAATAGGTATATAAATGAGGAGAACTGGATATTATGATGATTGTAAAAAGGGACAAAGGCTTGAATCTTAGGAGCAAATATCTGTGCTGTTAATGAAATAATAATAATAAGAAGAAATTCCCAAAGAGAGGCTAGTATAAGACATTAAATGCACATGAAGACTTTAAGACCAGGTTGGCATTAGATCATTAGGGTTTTGTTTTTGTTTTTTTTTTCTCTCTTAATGTCAATTTCTCCTGGTTGGACAATGAGAGTTTTGTGAGGGGAAGAAAAGTGTGAACTCTACTTGGTCATGGACACTCAGGGTGATGCAGAGTCTTTTGCAAACTTCCCTGCGTAAATATGCAGTTCAAATACAAAGTGGTATGTCTGAAATGAGAATTTCTAAATCTGTTTATTATCACTTAGATGTGAAGCACCCCTCATAGTTGGTACCTGCAGTTTCCTTCCTGTTTCCCTGGGAAGAACTAGCATATTTCTCTGCGCAGAAAGCAGAATTTGATGCGGGGCACAGTATTCAGGCATCAGCAAGTCACAGAACTGCCAGTGGCCATAATTAGGAATATTCTTGTGTGACGGTCCTCAAAGGCATGCATTTCAAGAATCCCTAAAAATACTTCTGGATCAAGGCAGGGCATAAATACATAAAGCAAAAGTAAAAAGACACATTTAACACTTTTGCCTAGTTGAAGCAAATCGTGATCAGAAAAGACAGGAGAGGAAGGAAACAAAATCTCCCACCCAGCAGTCTAGTGTAAGAAGATGTCAGTGTCACAGCCTTGAGTTTTGAGAGGTCTGATGGAAGGATTCATGGAAAGGAGGGAGGAGACGTCAAACCCAGAGAGACAAGATTATTCACTTATTTATTATTTATTAACACATCTTGGGGTGCAGAGGTGGGGAGGGGCTTCGTTTCTACTGCCCCTCATTTCTACATGGAGGCACTTCATTTTAAGCAGAAATTCTTTGATTTTGGGGGGTCTTTTTGGCAGTCTGGCAAAATTTACCGACACCTTCTAAGAATAGCTTTTTTTTTTTTCATTTTTAATTTTTATTCTTTAGAGAGAGCACGAGTAGGGGAGAGGGGCAGAGGGAGAGAAAGAGAGAATTTTAAGGAGACCAACGCGGGGAGCCCAACGCGGGGCTCAATCCCATGACCTTGGGTTCATGACTTGACCTGACATCAAGAGCCCGACCATCTACCAACTGAGCTACCCAGGAGCCCCAGAATAATATTTTTAAATTAGATAATACCTATACAGTGTGCACATATATTGGATTAGTAGAGGAAATTATACCGTACCGTAGACAACATTAATTCTCTCAAAATGCCATTATCAAAATAGTAACACAAATCTAAATCTGGGAGGTAATACATATGTGTTTTAAGATACAGAATGAGATCTAGCAGCACGTCCGCACTTCCATAACTTTGAAGTGTGTGGTCACGCGGCATGAAAGCATCTGAGCTGTGCGTTGCCCACAGAGTCACATGCAACTAACTGCTCATGTAAGTCTGGCTCATTGCCTCCTTTCATAACTGCAGGAAATGCTAAATTTCAGCTAGAGGTGAGTAGGTCAGCCAGAGGTCAATGACAAGAAAGAAGTAATTTTTCCCCTCTCCAATTTCAGAGCCCTCCCTGAATTTTCTCCAGGGACGTCTTGTTTAGAACCCCTGGCTATATGCTTCCCTCTCTCGTTTTCTGCCGGAGGAGGGATGGGGTATTGGCCTGGTGACTTTGGGAAAAGAAACGCAGCCTGCTCTTCTCCGCTCGGCTTCCTGCAGTCTTGTCTCTCTTTTCCAGAGAGCCTTGTCTGCACACTGCCATCCTTCCCCCTTCTCTCGGTCCCGCAGGGAAGCCTGCCCCAGAAGGGAGACCTGCCTGCAGTCGTCGAGCTGTTCGCCAGACACAAAGCAGACAAATCTGTCTCTTTCGGGGGTCCCGCACATCATCCTTTGTGATGGTGCTAAGCCTTGTGTTCAGATCCAGTTTTTATCGGCAAGCAAGCTACCGTTTTGGAGCTCCTGACGTCTTGCTGTGGTCGGCCTCCTTGGTCAACCTCCCTCTGCAATCCCCAGGCCAGCCCGACTGTGAGGCTCAAGCCCACAGATTCTGGAAGCAGACAGCAAAGCCCACCCCTGCTACTACCTGCTGGGGCCTTTGGAAAGCGATGTATTTCTCCGACTCAGTTTTCTCGTTTGTAAAATGGAGCTAACAGAACCCGCCCCATAGGCTTGTATGAAAATGCAATGAGTTCATTCACATAAAGGTCTTAGAATGATAATGAGAAAGGGGTGCTTGCTCAGTAAATGCAGCTGTTATGATTCTGAATGGGGTGTGGGGGGGGCTGGTATGCTACTGACTGAGCCCCCTAACCCCAGCCACTTCTACTTGAGGTCCAAAAACATGTAGTTGCCTGTGTGGATTCAGTTAACTAGATACTTGCCAGGTCATACCTACGTGTGCTGGGTTACCAGAGTATCAGACTCTCCTGTTTTGAAAGAGACGTAACCTCTGCATACGCACTCCTGTGGCTGTACTGGTTATAAAAATAGTGAGGCTTTATGAAATCGACTTTTTGTGGGCTGAAAATGGTTAAATATCGGTCCGTTCATGTGATTTAATCCCATACTTCCGTACTGGTTGTTAAATACCCACTGCCTCCCAGGCCCCAAGCGGACGTCTTTCTGCCCCCAGATTCCCTGGGACTCTCCCACCAAAGGGGTCCCCAGGATCTTGCTGTCGTGCCGAGGCTGACATCCCTTCTGACTGTTTGGTGCCCTTTCTGTATTAAGGGAAAGGTTTTTAAAAGTCTATTATTTACGGAGCATCTGAGGACTTGTATTGGAGGCTGAGACATTGTAAGGCCCTCAGCTAAGGGTTTCAACTTCAGTGCTCTGAAGCAATCACTCGAAACAAAAAACTACACCCCCTCAAATCCCCCCCAAACAAACCACCACCACCAGCAGCAACAAAACCCCTAAACAACAAAGACTCAAGGCTTCTGATTGTCTGCTTGGAAACGTCAAGGCATCTGCGACACTTCTTGAACCTCTATGCTGTGTCCCCCTAAGCCTAATTATCTCAGCTCTCAGACACGTAAGACTTAATGTCTGGTTCTCTTAGGAGAAGCAAGGCGTGAGGACTGATTAGGCAGAAGCTCCTAAAAGGATTATGAGCAGGCACACAGCTCCCAATGGCCACCAGCTGAGCACCGCCTCCTGGGGTGTGAAGAGGGATCGTGTTGTGGTGTTACTTCCTGCCACTGTGTGAGTCACCTCCTGCACACAACAATTCCGACATCTGAGCTAACTTGGAGGAGCAGACCACGCAAGAATAATTACTTTGGCTTTTTAGAGCAGCTAGGCTTTGGCTCTGTTTCCTAATCTCTTCTCCAATGGGTCGTCCCATGGGGATTTTCACCTCTGTGTTTTTAGCTCTGTGTCCCCTCCAGAAGCATCTTTTTCTATCACCGTTCGCTGCTGAAATGGACTACCCATCCCAATGGATCATTCTTCTCAGAGCCTCACAGGGCAGACTATACAACATGATGGTTTCTGGATCACATCAAGGCTGCACACGGCTTCTTTCGTTGTGGGATAGATATGCAGGTCAGAATTTCCTTTTTCAATGGCTGGAACAGTAGGAGGAAGAAGGTTGACGGAGATAAACACTAGTTGAGCTCTTGTTATGAATTAAATAGTTCTGAGAACCATTGTTTGATCACTCACTGGGCAAATATTTATGTGCCAGCCATGTTCTAGCCACTGGAGATAGAATGATAGGCAAGACACGGTCCCTAAGCTACCTTTAAAATCTAGATCTTTCTATTGATGAAGCATGGCTTTGAGATTGTTTGCTATTCTCTCTCGCCGTAAGATCATGTACACAAACACAAACACACACGGGATGAAAACTAGATCTATTTTTTCCACTGTAAAATTTCCTCCTCCAAATTAAGAATTTGCAATCACTATTTTTCTACCATAACCCCTGTGGACACTAGTATAAAATAGAAGGGCCATAGAAACAACTGGAAAAAAAAAAAAAAAAGCCAGGGTATATGTGCCTGTTTTCCCTTGTGACTTAAGACCAACTGATTTCTGCCATGTCTCTGGGGACTTTGGTGGTATGAGCACCCCTATAGCACCAAGCATTTGTCACTGAGCTACAAGGACAGTGCCTACGAAAGCCAGGCCACCTGCACGCAGAGGCCTGCTTAATTTACCAAGCCAGCGTGTGCAGATATGGAGAGGTCCAGACTGAACTCCGTGGCAAGCTCATGCTCAGATAAGCAAGGTCAGGCGTCCCTGGGGGCCCAGGCAATTACACAAACGGCAGCTCATTGCAGACCCACAAATAGGTTGCCATTTGCTTCTTGCTTTGTTTTGGGCTTGGCACCAATTTTATACAGGGAGAATTATAGTGTAGCGTTCACTTGCCAAAAAGAAAAAAAAGACTGTGCTTGTTTTTTTTTTTTTTGTAAGTGTAGCAAACAATCTTGTTAATGTAACCCAGTTGGAATTTTATAGTTCTAGGAGTCTGGATTTTCATTTTTAAGGTAAGTGTTTTTTTTTTTTTTTTTTTTTTTTGTCTGCTTTTTGGTTATTTTTGAAACCATTTTGAGAAGCGTAAAAATAAATTTATATATGTGATCCACTGTTGTATATAAGTAAGCGTTTTTTTTTTTTTTTTAAATGAGAGCAATGTGACAGCTATATATTACCAGGTGAAGATATTACATCTAAAGTATTCTGTAGATATTTGTGTCCAAAGATACTTTTGATTGGGGAAGTTTCTTGGAGATGTTAGCATGAAGTTAGTGTTTGGATGAGGATACTTATAAAGAGTTATGCATATTAATGTGGTAATTTCTAATTAGCAAAACGACTTTCAAATAAACAATCTAGCTATGCGTCTAAGGAGCAATGTCTTTAATTGCCCTGTGATAAACTACTAACGAAACCCACAGCTGGGTAACAGATAGCAGTAAAATCTGTCAATAAAACCAATATTGTTATGCTTCACCAGCTCTGTTCACTTGTTAGAGTGCGTTAAGCGGAATTCTAATGGAGAATTATTTGAAAGACATTTAGGCATGCTGGAACATATTTCTGTTCATACGATGTGATTTAGTGGAATGCATTATCCTTCAAAGCTAATCATAAAAAAAGCAACACACATACAAAAGCATTTCGGTAAAAGTTTCCTCCTTTTTTTTTTTTTTTTTTAAGTTTTCTCCTTTAAAGACTTATGTGTCGAAAGGGTAAACCTGGCCGGGATTATCGATATTGGGACAGAATATATATTGCCCTTGTATCTTATGTGTGGACACTGGGTACTTCTAGGCCATTGTGGTTGCCTTTTAATTAGACTAAACTTCACTCGAGATTAGTAGACACTTTCGTTACAGTAGTATTCTTAGTCTGCTTGGTGATGTTTATTATTAAACATTTTGTTAAATTTTCTGAACTCTTCATCTACTATGTGATTTTTGTAATATTACTCTCATTCACATGGATAGGAATGACCATGGCTTATATTATTCAAAACAATTTTTTTTTAAAGTTTATTTCTTTTTGAGAGAAAGAGAGACCGAGCATGAACGGGGGAGGGGCAGAGAGCGAGGGAGACCCAGAACGTGAAGCAGGCTCCAGGCTCTGAGCTGTCAGCACAGAGCCTGATGCAGAGCTAGAACCCATGAATAGAGACATCATGACCTGAGCCCAAGTCTGATGCTTAACTGACTGAGCGACCCAGGCGTCCCATTACCATGGTTTATATTCAAGGTGGGGGATTGAACACATTCAGATTACCTTTCAGGAAGTCACAGAGTAAAGATTAAGACCCAGAGAGCAGGTCAGCCTGTGGTAACCGTGGCCTCTCACTGCCCTGCATGCTTTTCCAGTGTCCTTCTGATAACAGATCTTTGTTTTCCTTTTGGTACCAACCCTGCCCATTCCACGTGAACTTGGCGGGCCTGGAAGTCACATTGGCCTGCCCTCTCGTGACCCCAGAAGCCAGGCACATAATTCAGAGTATCTTTTTAGCACGGCTACAGCGATTGATTCCGAGATTGGCACGTGGACCAATTTGAGTCCATCACTAACGGCCTCCTCTAAAATCTCAGAGTTCGCTATTTTCTGCCGGAGTTGCTACACTGAGAGAATGCGGTGGACAGCGCTGGGGGTCATCTCGGGGAGACACAGGTTGAAGTATGAAGCCAAGTGAGGTAAAAAAAAAGGAGGAGGGATAGAGAAATGGAGGCCTGGAAACATTATTTACTTCCTCACACTAGCTGTGCCTGAAATCCGTGATAATGCTACGCCTCCCAGAAATACGGGATTGCCTTTTTTTTTTTTCAAGAGCTCATTTGAGTTGGGTTTCCATCATTTGAAACTCAGAGTCATGATTCCTACGGAGGGTTATCTGTTTGTTTGGGCAACACTCGAAGCAGGCTATATTAATTAGAAAGCCTGAGTCTAATTACTTACAGGTCACACCAAAATGGAGGTCTTCTCTACTAAAGGTGGAAGGTACAGTTTGGGAGACAGTTCTGCTAATTCAACAAAATATATCGATAAGTGTTCTTAGAGACTTCCAAAGACCATTTTACGCATCATTTTTGCTTCAGTTCAACACTGTATATCTATAAAGGAGATCCACTTCATGAGATAATTCATTTAGTTTGGTGGGTTATACGTACAAAGTGATCTAGGGAAAAAAAAAAAAAAAGCACATTGCACAATAAAACCAAAAGAGAACATACCCCTTTCTTACTCGGTCGTTAGAAATACTGCCTCAGAATTGGCTGAGTCCTCTTCCTGTGGCTCCTCTGGGAATGGAGTAGCCCTCCCCGTACTTGTGGTTTCAGTTACCCACGGTCAACTACTGTCCAGAAGCAGATGATCCTTCTGATGTATTGTCAGAAGGTCAGTGGTTGCCTAATGCTATGTCCCAATATCTACATCATTAACGTCACTTCATCTCATTCCATGAACATTTGGTCATCTCATATCGTCACAAGGAGAAGGGTGAATACAGTACAATAAGATACTTTAAGAGAGACCATAGCCATGGAACTTTTATAACAGCATATTACTATAATCATTCTATTTTATTACCAGTTATTGGTGTTGATCTCTGTGCCTAATTTATAAATTAAACTTTATCATAGGTATGTATGTGTAGGAAAAAACAGTATATATATAGACTTTGGTACTGTCCAGTATCAGACACCCACTGGGCATCTTGGCATGCATCCCCTGTGGATAAAAACGGGCTATTGTATTACTGTGAGGCTTGCCCCCAAGACCTCATGTCCCCATGTCTTTCTGATTTAAGTCCCAAATTTTCCAACCCCCATTGGGTCACCCCCAGCCTCTAGGGCCTCATACCTCATCTTGTCTTTATTTTTCTGTTTCGCAGCCTTGATCCAATTTCTGAGACCCCCCTCCCCCAACCCCCAAATGTCATTTCTTCTGGGTTCGGTGTGTTTAATAATAGTTCTTTAGGCAAAACTCTTCCTGGACTAACTTATGTTCCAGGACTCTGTCTTCACTCACAATGACTTTGAGAAGTCTCCTTCCCTCCCAGATCTGGTCTGTCATTTCCAGCATATGACATGAGAATCATTAAGTAAGTGAGCCTTTCCCAATCAGGTTTCTCTCTGACTTCTAAAATTTCAGAGATTCATTCTCTTGTTTCCTTCCTTGATAAAATGTCATCGATCATTTTTTGGGGGGAGGGGAGCTGTGTTAGACCTCGTGGTTGACTCCATAATACCCATCGTACGCACCTCCTCCCCAGCCTGGGTTGGGAGATTTTGTGCCAGCTTCAGGGTGGGTGGGGCCCTGATTAGTCTCAGTCAATAATGGCCCTTCTTCTCCTTATCAGTAGTTGGTTCAGGAACTCAGACAGAACACAGCATTCCATGTATGACAGCTTAGGGGTAAATGACATATGTTGGTCTAAACAGACAAAAAAGAAGGCTTTGATTCAGTGGCTGGGGAAATCATCCATCTCTCTCTCTCCTTCTCTATTCCTCCTCACTTGCCCCTCCAGTAGACGTGAAAGGCCTAAGTGATACATGTAGCTGTCCTACAACCACAGGGAAAACAACCTTAGGATGAAGCTGAATTGTGTTTAGCAGAGCAGAGAGATAGAAAGAACCTGAGTGTTTCATGACATTGTCCAGTCCCTGGATAGGCCTAATCCTTATCAAGGCTTCCAGATAAGTGAGTCATACATTCTGCGTTCAAACCCTTAACTGTCACAAAGCTAATGTAACTAATACAATGGCTTTATTAGTGTTCTTTTCTGTGGTCAGGTTTTGAATCCAGGGGAGTAAGTACAGCCCAGAGGGAAGTCAAAGGAAAATATTTCCCAGAGGAGGAAAGAATAGGGAGTGAGAAACACCAGAAATAAGCTTTTCATACTTCGCAGCGTGCCAGAGGGTCAGCTTTCTATCCAAGTAGCCTGGAGATATGATTATATCATTTTTTTCCCCCTCTTAACCAGGGATAAAGACTCCTTTTCAGACACTTGCCTTGAAACCCTCCAAATTGTGGTACAATGATGGAGAGACTTGTCCAGTGCTCCAGGCAAAGATCATAAGGTTGGGCCCTAAGTCCAGCAAATAATAAGAGCTAACATTAACATTTATAAACCACTTTCCAGTTTGCCACCACCTGATTTCATCTGAGCCTGAGAACAATTCTTCAGAGTAACTTTTCATCATCTTCATTGACAAATGAGGCAGCTAAGGCTTGGGGAGACAAACTGAATGAATGGCACAGAGCCACCCAGCTGGAGACAAAGAATCCAGGACCAAAGGCTGGAATTCTGACTCGAAGCTTCACTGTTGCGACCATCCCACACCACCCCTTTAAAGGCCCTCCCATGTGGCTTCTCTGTTCCCTGGCACACAGCGTCTTCCTCTACATTCAGAATCAGTTTTCCTCGTTGGCTTGTCTTTGGGAAGGCAGCCCCAGGCCTTCCTTATCTGTTTGTGGTTGCTGGACTTCTCTTACCATGAAAAGGGCTTTATTTCTTGGCATTGAGTCCCGTTCCTTATCCACTCCTTTTCTCCATTACTTCACTGGGCTTCCTGTTGGTTTGGAGTCATGAACACTCCGGGTTGACAACTGAGGTCAATTTCTGCATTCGATTCAAAGGAAACTGGGTTGGATGAATTCGACACAATGGTGAACTTAGTGGATCATTACGTCTTAAGTAAGTCCCAGGAAATGTGATGAAACTATAGAAAAGGTATCCTTAATCCGAAATAATGTGAGCTAAGCGCGAATAAACTCTTTGGGTCTTAATGACACCCATGAGACTTTTGATGTCTGACCATAGATGTGGAAGAAAGATAAAGGAAGAAAAATTGAAAAGCAGTGAAAAAGTAGGAGAGGGGGAGAAAAAAACGTACGCACAAACATTGGGAGTCAAAGAGCATGTTTATGCAATAATTTTCTAACTTCTAAAGTTTTTCTCCCATTTTTGAGTTAAAGTAGGCATTGCTGAGCAAGGACGATTAGCCATTCCACAGAAGCTCTTGAGGACCACAGAACATATTAAATCAGTAATTTGTGTGATGGGCCTGATAGAGTTAGCAGCTGACAAAATGGCAGATGTAATCAATAACCTGCTGACTCACAAAACAGTTGATTTGGCCCCCAAATACCTATTGTGTTTATTAGTGAATCCCACGTACAGAATGTGAATTACAAGACAGTGTTGATCATTTTCCACAGTTGTTTATTTTTCTTTCCCTCCATAAGCCCTTACGAATTAAAATGCAAAGTAGAGGTTAGGAACTCCGAGAAATCTTGTTTTGCTCATTTTTTTTTTTTTTCCCAGCGCACATTTGCATTTTCGATGGCTGCAATCTCTGCCTCCCTGCTTTGGCGAGGCATACGGTTGTTGTACTCTGCCTTATGAATATTATGATTTAGCTAAGGTGAAACTTGGATAGGGATCAGAACGTGTCAACCGGGGACTATTAGGTTAAGAGAACTAGACCTCTGGCCTCTCTTTGGGGCTTGTGATGTCTTTGAATCCCCTGATGTAGGAAATTTGGATGCTGGGGATTTCTTCCACACTCAAGAAAAGGATAGGATGGGTTTTATATGTACTTAAACTTTGTCTTTTATAACCAGGTGGCAGCCAATTTATTTAAAGCACTGATGAATAAGAGGAACCCTGGAAGGGAACATTTGACTCATCCTTATCTTTACTCTCAGGAGGACGATAATCCCTGGAATCAGGGAACATTCAAATAAACCATGTAACGCTGGATCCAACTGATTATCCTCATTAGCAGAACCCTGAGATTTACTGAGAATAATTGAAAGTTGCATTTGGCATGTGTCTTAATTGTTACTCTGCAGAAGGCAATATAAGGGAAGATTTTGAATATATCAGATGACAGAGTTATAGTGTAGATAAGTCTGGGAAAACATTTGCAAAGTTTATCCATATAACGTGCCTTAAGTTGTCAGGCAGTATATTTGCGTCGTAAAAAAAATGTTCAAGAAGACAGGCGGCATGGGATGTCCATCCTGCGTGGTGTTTCTCCGTCTTGATATGGGAGAACTTGGTAACTAGAGCAAAGCCATAAGCTGTGCAATCATTCTGAATTTGCATTCACTTAAGGAAAGATTTTGAATGTCCTGATTTGCTTTCACTTTTTCTGGCCCTCACGAGCCCTATCCCACTGCCTTGGTGTGCATTTCATAGCATCGCTCAGCTGTGCAAGTTTTTGGGGTTTTTTTTCTCCTTGTTAATTTTCTATCCAATCCCCAAAGTGAAGCTTGCAGGAGGGATGAAGGCCGGAAAATAGCAAGTTATGAATAGGTCAAGGGATATGAACAAGCCATCGTGTAGCCTCCAAGCTTTACAAGCTTTTCTCTCTTAAGGTCTCGGATGTGCGTGTGTTTGGCTGTGCCGAGAGACAAAAGGAGGTCATCTTCCCAGTTCCTATTTCAGAGACAGTAACAGGCACAAAAGTGCAGCAAATAGCCACCATTGTTTAGTACACAATAGAAAAGTGTTTAAATTTTTTTTAATGTTTCTTTATTTTTGAGAGAGAGAGAGATAGAGTGTGAGTGGGGAAGGGGCAGAGAGGGAGGGAGGCACAGGAGCCGAAGCAGGCGCCGGGCTCTGACCTGTCAGCCCAGAGCCAGACACGGGGCTCCAACTCACAGACCACGAGATCATGACCTGAGCCGAAGTTGGATGCTCAAAGGACTGAGCCACCCAGGCGCCCCTAGAAATGTGTTTGTATTAATCATCTCAGTGCCCAGGAGGACGGTCATATTATTGCATTTGACAGATGAGGAACAGGAGATACAGAAGAGTTAGGTAAATGGGCTCAAACTTGCACACCTGGAGGCTAAAAGTGTTAAGAGTGTAAACCCAGACCTGGAGCCTGCCGAAGCCTGTGCATTTCTTACCGTGCTCTGTGCTTTTTTTAAAAAAAGGGTCTTGAGAATGTAGAGGAACAGATGGGGCCACTGGTTACATGAGCCCTTCTACGATTGCCTTATTCTCTCCTGACTGCATTTCCCCCTCGCTTTTCTACCCACCACACTCAAGGAAGAAAACAATGGGGCAGAACCAAAAAAGAGACTTTAGTTGTCACTGACTTAGAAGTAAAAGGAGCTAGTCTTGGAAAGTAGACTTTCCAAACAGGCGATTTGGCCATGTTCCCAAATTCTAAACTTGGAGGCTCAGCTCTTTCCATTGAGCAAATTATCAAGAAAATCATTTAGATGGGATTTCCTCTGAAATGTAGATACATCTTATTTCAGAATTTTGGCTACCAAAGACCCATTATCACTTATGTGCATTGCAGCCTTACGCTGCCGGTCTGCAACCTTCCTATGAATAAGATTCATCCAGGAGGGAGTCAATTAGTGCTCTTCAGTTTTAAGTAACAGGAATCTTCCCTGGTTACTATAAGCAGCAAGGATTTGGGCAGCTCTCAGAAATAAAGGGAAGGCTGGAGAACAGGGCCAGAAAAAGGAGAGAGACAGGGGTGTAGGTAGGAGGAACTAATTTTGTTTCCTATCTACATTCAACTTTGTGATGTCATTGAATCCGAAGATGTTTAAATAACTATCTATAGTGGACAGAATTCTAAGATGGGCCTCAAGATTCCCACCCACTGTGTCTTAGTGTTCTTAGAGAAAAAGAACCAATAGAATATACACGTATATTCTGAATATATTTATATATTCTGGATATGTGTATATATTCTGGATATAAAAAATATAAAATATATTTAAATCTACAAACGATGTTTAGATGTTTATATATATTCTGGATTAAAACATAAAATTTATTTATATCTACCTACAATATTGATAGATTTACTCTGGATACAAAACACATAAAACATATTTATATCTATATATAATATTTATATATATTATGGATATACATAATATGGGTATAAAAAATAAAAATAAAAACATAAAAAATATATATTTAGAATAAAAAATAAATAAAACAAATATAAATATGTGTCATACACATATAACATTCATATATGCATTTTTTTAATGCTTATTTTTGAAGGAGAGAGAGACAGCATGAGTGGGGGAGGGGCAGAGAGAGAGGGAGACACAGAATCCGAAGCAGGCTCCAGGCTCCCAGCTGTCAGCACAGAACCCGATGTGGGGCTCGAACTCATGAACCGTGAGATCATGACCTGAGCCAAAGTTGGACGCTTAACTGACTGAGCCACCCAGGTGCCCCACAACATTCATATATATATATATATATATATATATATATATATATATATAAAGAGGTTTATGATGAGGGCTTGGTTGACAGGTTTATGGAGCATAAGTCTGACAGTCTGCCATTCACAAGGTGGAGGCCAAGGAAAGCCAGTGGTGTAGTTCCCATCCCAACCCAAAGGCTGGAGAAGCAGGAGCTTCTATGTGTGAGGGCAGGAGAAGATGATGTCCCACCTCAACAGAGAGCAAACTCGCCCCATTGCTCAGTCTTTTTGTTCTACTCCACAAATTGGCTGATGAAAACTTGCATTGATGAAGGCCATCTTTTTTATTTTAATCAATTAACTAGTTAATTAATTAAAACATCTACTTATTTATTTTGAGAGAGAGAGAGAGAGAGTGAGCCAGCAGAGAAGAGGGATGGAGGGAGGGAGAGAAAGAATCCCAAGCAGGCTCCACATCCAATGCAAAGCCTGATGCGGGGCTGGATCCCAAGACCACGAGATCATGACCTGAGCTGAAATCAAGAGTCAGATGCCTTATGGAATAAGTGCCCCGAGGGCCATCTTTTTGTTCAGTCTACAATTCAAGAGCTAATGTCTTTTGGAAATACCCTCACAGATAGTCCTAGAGATAATGTTCTATCAGCTGTCTGGGCACCCTTTAGCTCAGTCAAGTTGACATGTAAAAATAAATCATCACACTCTGTTACACCCATCCTGTGTAATCCCTTGAGTGTGGGTGAGATTATGAGTGATGGGCTATCACTTCTGTCAACAGGTTACTCTACTAATCAGCTGGCTTTGAGTTCATCGAAAGAAGGATTATCCTAGGTTCACCTGACCTAATCAGATGAGCTCTTAAACCAGGACTGGGCCCTCTCTGGGGTGAGAGATTTTATGAGAAAGAGATTCTCTTACTGACCTTGAAGCTGAATACTGCCGTGGACAAGGCCATACGGCAGGGAGCTGTGGGCACCTCCGGGAGCTGGGAGTGGCCCTGAACAACCGCGAGTCGGAAAGTGGGACCTCGGTCCTCCGGTTGCCAGGAGCTGAATTCGGCCATCAAGCGGCTGGGTTGGAAGAGGACAGAACCCTCGCTGCAGCTCCAGCCAACACCTGATTTCAGCCTGTGAGACCCCAAGCAGAGAACCCCCCACCCTGTGTCTGGACTTCTGACCCACACGACTGTTGAGATAACAAATGGATATTGTTTCCCGGTGCTCAGTTTGTGACGATGGAGTCTATACCACCTCCATGCCGATGACTCTAAAATCTAGACCCTCTTTCCTAACTTCAGTCTGATACTCAACCACGGACTTGCTGTCTCTGCCTGGATGTCTAAGAGACATGGAAAACATAAAGTGTCCCGAACCGAGCTTCCCTTTCTCTTGTCAACCCACTCTTCCTATCCTCCTTTTATGCCCAAAGTGACAACTCTCTCCTTACAGTTGCTTACCTCAAGAACTCTGAGTTTTGTTTCACTTTCAATCCGTGAGTTTTTTTTTTTTTTTTAAATATTTTTTTTTTTTTCAACGTTTATTTATTTTTGGGACAGAGAGAGACAGAGCATGAACGGGGGAGGGGCAGAGAGAGAGGGAGACACAGAATCGGAAACAGGCTCCAGGCTCCGAGCCATCAGCCCAGAGCCTGATGCGGGGCTCGAACTCACGGACCGCGAGATCGTGACCTGGCTGAAGCCGGACGCTTAACCGACTGCGCCACCCAGGCGCCCCTGAATCCGTGAGTTTTAAACTTTGACTCTACTTCTCACTAATGGCTCTGCTGTCACCCTGGTCTTTACCACCCAACGCGTTTCACATGGGCTAGTGCAGCTGTCTAACTGACTTCCCAGATTTCCCCCCGGGTCTCCTACAGTCTGCCTTCGATACAACAACCGGAGTGAGGTCGTTACATGAAAACTCTAGTCAGTCATCTGCGTAGAGCCTTCAGTGGCTCTCCGGTAGACTGAGTTATTAGTCCCTATTCTCATTTCTCCCTTTGCCATATGACTTTGCAGTCCCTCTCACTGGGGGTGAACGAGGTGGCTCCACTCCTTGACTCGGGTCACTTAACTTGCTTCGAGCAAGTAGAGAGAAGTGGGGAGAGGTGTACAGAAATGACAATATCTCAGTGCTGAGTTTAGGCCTTACGAGTTTCACCGTCTGTACCTCACTGTTGCTGAGAGAACCTTCCCTGGCTGGCTCAGTTGTTCAAGTGGATGAGAGACCCTTGGAGCAGACAAGAACACAGCCTGCCATTTAACGCTGCCCAGATGAGCCCAGCCTAGACTTGTCTGGCTCTGAGCCGACCTGTAGGTATGTAAGCCAAATAAATGCTTGTAGTACATCACTGAGAGTCCACGACTGTTTCTTTCCAAGCGGTAGCTGACTAAGACAGGCTCAGAAGAGAAGTGAAAGTGCTTCCAGTGGCGTGCAAGGGTCTGCCCATTCCATCCCCACAAGAGACCTCAGTCTCCCTCTCACTTGCTGTAATCCAGCCACACTGGTCTCTTTGCTTGTCCTGGAACTGTCTAGGCCCCCTCTTCTGTAGATCTTTGTATTTTTTCCCTCCATTTGGAATCTGTCAGCCCCTGACAACTTCCCCTACTGCCTTCAGGGTTTTGCTCAAATATCATCTTCTCAGTTGAGAGCCGTTTGCAATGCATTTTCCATTTTCCTTTGCTGTCTCCCATCCTCGGTCTGTTTTCTCTACAACCCATATGACGCTTTACTTTTTACCGTTTGACAGTCTCCCGCCTGCCCGTTCACCCCCACCCCCACACTAGAAGGCAAACTTCGCAAGGGTGGGGGGTTTTTATCTGATGTGTTCACTCCTGAATCCCCAGTTTTTGGAATGGAGCTCAATAATATTTACTGAGCATAAATTAATTCATTTCTGAGGGAGCCATTTTTTTTCTCCTCTCATTCTGTATCGTTCTGCCTAAGAACTAATGTCTCAGGAGGAGATTAGGCTTGGTCTGGATCTCAGTCCTACTCCTTGGCCAGGGCAGAGCAGGACATCTTTGTTCATAGTCCCTCCAGTGGGGAGGCAGGATTCCCACAAAGGAACCAGGCATCCTGTAACCTGAACCAGGGGACACAGAAGGCACAAAGCCGAGTAACAGAGAGCAGTCTGATATTCCCAGCCTGAGTTAACTAGGCCCATCCTCATGCCATTCTAGAACGTCCATCTCACCGTGTCTGTGGCTCCCATTTTGAGATGCAGTAAAACACCTTAGGAAAGTCCTTGGAGAATTCCAAAGAAACACGGAGAAATTTGAATCTCTTTTCCATGTGCAAATGAAAGACAAATCTCCGTTTGAAGCCCTTGAGGGAGGTAAGCCCTAGGCCCCTGGGATGGGGCACAGAATAGGAAGTATCCTCAGGGAGTTCCAAGAGTTTCCAGCCTGTTGGTATCTGGAATCCCTCACTGAGCCCTTCTTCACCCCCTGGACTTTGCACCACTCTCTCAGACCTCAGAGGCCCATTGGACCTCCGCTCCTACTTTCTGGTGAGCAAGTAAGAAGTGAAATGTGGCTTCCACCTGTGGCCAGGGTTGCAGCACGGGAGACGTACACTTGACCTACTGGGTTGGAATCCCAGCAGTACTTTCCCCGGTTGCCGGTAGCGTGAGGTCCCTGGGACTACAGTGCACTTGACCCATGTTGAGCACGTGACCGGCTTCTGTGGGGGCAGCCCCGGGACCTGACCGCACCGGCAAATGTGTAAAAAGGCATCCTGCGTGCCAGACGCAAAGTGGCGGACCTGTTTGCAGAGTGCAGGTTGTTTGTAAGTTGGAACTTGTCCCTACTTCTAAGGGAAGGAAAATCACACAGCCTTTCTGGGTCAAGAACTTGGCATTGAATAGCGTGCTGAGATTGACTTCCTTCCTTACCAATCTCCCTGTCATTTGGATGGGAACCTCCAGTTGGGATGCCCCTTGTAAAGCTGGAATAAGGTCTTTGATTTAAACAATAACAAACACTTGGCCCTGGTGTTCCAGAAGCGTGTTGCCAGTGTGCCTTCACCAGAGCTCAGTCACTCTGTGGTCTGCTTGCAAGATTTCTGTCTAACGGGAATAAAGAGACTTTGCATCTCAGCAGCTCATGGAAAAATTGGCTAAGGAAATGAAATTATGTGAACAACTGTGGGCCTTTTGGAGACAGTCATTATTTAAATCCATTCGTTTATTCTGCATTTTGATAATGTCTATAGACTTGCTGCCATCTCATCTCCTGTTATCCGTTTAAGGCATTTACAGTTTGACTTATTATTTTAGCACCATAGGTATTTCTACATCCTGGGAATCAGGCTTGAAGGACTAGAGTCTTTGAATAATGATAACAAGAGCAGTTGTGGTGGTAGAGAAGGCAGGAGCAATGGAAACCATCATGAGAATCCTAGAAGAGATCATTTTGAGGATTTATTGTTGACTGTGCTGGCACATGCATTATGTCACTTAAGCTTCCAAATCTCTGATTCTTCTCACGTTAGAAAAAGGAAAGTTCACTTAGGGAGTTGTGTTTTGTTTTGTTTTGTTTTTTTAATTTTTTAATGTTTGTTTATTTTTGAGAGAGAGAGCATGAGCAGGGGAGGGGCAGAGAGAGAGAGAGAGAGAGAGAGAGAGAGGGAGACACAGAATCAGAAGCAGGCTTCAGGCTCTAAGCTGTCAGCACAGAGCCCAACATGAACCCACAAACTGTGAGATCATGACCTGAGCCAAAGTCGGAGGCTTAACTGACTGAGCTGAACCACCCAGGTGCCCCTAGGGAGTGGAGGTTTTAAGGTCAGATAAATACGAGTCTAAATCCCTTCTGCCACTTACTTAACTGGCTGTGTGACCTTGGGCCAGTTACTCAACCTCTCTGTAACCGGGGTGTGGCAATCCCTATCTCAAAAGATCTTTGTGAAACTGAAGCTAACTACGACTATGTACACGGAAGGTTAAGTATGGAGTCAAACGGTCATTTCTTTGTCGACAGCGGCAATGATAATAAATCTACCCCACGTTCCACGTGGCAAAGCTCCTCCTTGTGAATAATCAGTGAGGAGTGAACAATGGGCAACTCGATTTTGACTGATCGGCACTATTTGCTAAGCATTAATAAATGCCAACATTAGAGCCCCTTCCAAGGACTCTGCCCGTAGCTACACCCCCAAATCCGAGACCGGCCGGCCATCAACCATTGCTCCTAAATCCTTCATTCCTTTCTCATTAAGGTTTCAGTCTCTGAGCTGTGCCAGCACCGTCAGTAAAAAGCGCAGTTCACTCGCCTCCCTTTCAAGAATACTTTGCCCAAGATAATTATAACCCCTGGAAAAGGATGCAAGCAAATTAGCATCATAATCTATGGGAGCAGAAGGCATGGTGGTGATTTTCCCATAAGAAATACTTCTATTTTGGAATTCTCAGTAGTCTACCACTTTCTCTCTCATGAGAGTCAACACAGTTTTGATTTACTGACTCACTGTCCCTGGAGTGTTTTTCTCTGAATTTTAAACAAAAAAAAAAAAAAAAAAAAAAAAAAAAAAAAGTTAAAAAAAAGGAGATAAAGAATTGTAGAAGAAATGCAAGGCAAGAAGGAAAAACGATGAGAAAAAAAAGGAAATGAGAGAAAGAAGAGGGAAGGAGAGGAAGTAAAACAGTGTGCTGTCAAAGAGGTTTAGAGCTAAAATATTGAAAGTTAACAGTAGAAAATTTCTTTGTCTTTATGTATTTATGAGTTTATTTATTTATTTATTTTGAGAGAGAGAGAGAGAGAGAGAGAGAGAGAGAGAGAACCCCAAGCAGGCTCTGTACGGTCAGCACTGAGCCTGAGGTGGAGCTCGAACTTACAAACCGCGAGATCATGACCTCAGCCGAAATCAAGAGTTGGACGCTTAACAAACAGAGCCACCCAGGCGCCCCATCAGTTGAAAATATTCTGACTATTTGAGCATTATTGAAATATCAATAAGTTGGAAGTTTGAGTATTTATTTAGTCTGGAAGTATCCCATTAACCCTACTTTTCAAGTGTTTACTAAGTATTTATTGTGGGTTTAATTTTGCCAGGTGCAGAGGACGTGGGCAGTCTGGGCCTATCGATGGCTCAGTGTCTTCTCCCTCAATACTTGTGATCTGATTGGGGATATAGAACAATTAGAAAATTAGATATCTTATAATCAAGAAGCAAAACTGACAGAAAGGTAGTTTTAGTTCCACAGGCTTCTAGAAAGAAAAAGCAAGTGGCCCAGTCAAGTACCTTTCTCTAGGAGAAACTCTGTGCCTATCAGTGTATTAATGGTTCCCTCTTCAGGACGCCTGGGTGGCTCAGTCGGCTGAGCGTCCGACTTTGGCTCAGGTCATGATCTCACGGTTTGTGAGTTCAAGCCCCACGTTGGGCTCTGTGCTGACACCTCAGTGCCTGGAGCCTGCTTCGGATTCTGTGTCTCCCTCTCTCTCTCTACCCCTACCCCACTCGTGCCATGTTTCTGTCTCTCAAAAATAAATAAACATTAAAAAATATTAAAAAAAGAAAGTTCTCTCTTCAGTAAAGTAACATCTTAGCCCGGGTTCTCTTGGGAACACAGGCTGCCAAAGCTGTGTACAGGGAATTGATTAGGGACTGTGAACTCAGACAGCGGGGCAAGGGGCAAAGGGGAGTGAAAAGGGGAGTGGGAAGGGAAGGGCATGAAGGAGAGGAAGCCAACATACGCACGTTACTGACCTTGAGTCAGCCAACATGAAGGGCACCTGGAACTTGACCTTGTGGAGCTTTCTGCTAGAAAATGAAACCAAACCATGGGAAAGTAGGGCAAAAAGTTGAAAATGAGTGAGTTGAATCTTGGGAACTATCATTTCAGCCTCTGAAGAGAACCTTATCCAATATGACTCAGAACTGTCCACCAAGAAGACCAGAGGGGGTTCTTCATCAACTCGCTCTTGAACACCTTGGTCAAGGGCAACCCCCATGTGCATTGACTCCCTGCCCCTCTGGGTTGCATATAAACGGTCTCTTAGCTGTTCCCATGGGAGAATCAGGCTCTGCACGCAGCGACTGGAGGAAATGGTAGACCCAGGGGTGTTAAGAGCGGTATGGGGGCACGTGGATGGCTCAGTCGGTTAAGCGTCTGACTTCGGCTCAGGTCATGATTTCACAGTTCATGAGTTTGAGCCCCATGTCGGGCTCTGTGCTGACAGCTCAGGGCCTGGAACCTGCTTCGGATTCTGGGTCTCCCACTCTTTCTCTACCCCTCCCCCACTCATGCTCTGTCTCTCTGTCTCTCAAAAATAAATAAACATTAAAAAAGAATTTAAAGAGTGGTATGCAAGCAGAGTCTAGATGCTTATTGGAGCTTTAAACATTCTTGTTATCTGTCATCCTGTGTAATTATTATCCTGCTAAATGCATTTTAGTACACTCAGGAATGTTTTCCTTGACGATAGGTCCAGGAGCTGGCCCAACTTCAGGCATAGCTCTATCCAGGTGCTCAAATAATGTTTCTCAGACCTTGTTTTGTTCTTGTTTTTGTTTTTTTCTCAGCTTTTGCCCTGTTTGCTATGTTTTGGTTTCCTTTTCTAGCAGGCTCCTTTTCCACGTGGTTGGAAAGGTATTCCCTGGTAACTCATTCGTTCACTCGCCCATTCTTCCTGTTGCTCTGGGGAACATGATTAAATGATTTTCCCAGCTTTGCTTTGCAATTCAGTGTGAACCCATGATGGGTTCTGGTGAGTGGAACATGGACAGAGTGATGCGTGGCACCCTTTCTCACGAGCCTTTGCTCTCTCTCTCTCTTACACTCTTTTTTTCTAGCTGCCCGTAGGTTCAAGGGACGCAGGCAGCAAGGACTCCATGGCCCAGTGATGGAGGGAGACTGGCTTCCTGCTTCTCTGTATAGAGGGTAACCTACCAAACACCCATAGTGGATTGTTAAGTGAAAAGAAAAAAAGTCTATCGTGTGAAGCCACTGCAATTCTGGTGTTCGTGACTGCAATTAGCCTATCAGAATCCAGCTCTCATGATGCCTCTGTCCATATCGGCTCTTGGAAAGAATTCTCATTATGTCAACTTAAGGTATTTGACCACACACTAGAATAATCAGGGTTTCCCAGGGGACTGAAGAGAGGTAGAAACACTTGATTCCCACCAGAAACACAGGGAATAGGAGCAAGATAGTTTATAAAATGAAGAGAGGCAAGACAGGAAAAGACAAAGTTGCTATGGCAGTTGTTACAAGATCATACACAAGTTGGCATTGGGTTCCAGACTTGGCTTGACTGTAACTTACATGCAAGGCTGGGGGTGTGCTGCTCAACCTCACCGTGCAGTGTGAGAATTGGGCTAGATGGTTTCTTAAGTCTTTTTCAACTTTGAGATTATTGGTAACAAAATGTATCTTTCTTCCTACCATTGGGTATGACGAGGGAAATAATTGCCCTACCCACTTGATAGATGGTTAGTTAAGAAAAAGATTGTGTAGGGATGCCTGGGTGGCTCAGTTGGCTAAGCATCCGACTCTCAGTTTTGAATCAGGTTGGGATCTTATGGTTCATGGGTTTGAGCCCTGCATCAGGCTCCATGCTGTCCACTGTCCCAGCTCTGTCTCTCTCAAAATAAATGAATAAAGTTAAAAAAGAAAAAGATTGAGTATAGATTTAGAAATGGTAGAGACAGGGTCAATTCAGCGGCTGGCAGCCATGTGTGGTGGCCATGTGGGCAGGACTGAGAATAGAGGAATTTAGTGGGAAAATGTAGAAGGAAAGAGGCGCGTCTGGGTGGCTCAGTCGGTTAAGCATCTGGCTTCAGCTCAGGTCATGATCTCACAGTTCATGAGTTCAAGTTGCATGTGGGGCTCTGTGCTGACAGCTCAGAGCCTGGAGCCTGCTTTGGATTCTGCCTCTCCCAGTCTCTCTGCCCCTTTGCCGCTCACACTCTGTCTCTCTCTGTCTCTCAGAAATAAATAAACTTGAAAAAAACTGTTCTTGTTTAAACAAAAAAGAAAACGTAGAAGGAAACAGAATGTTTCCAGGAGCATGAACAGTGCCTGAAAGGTGCAAGGCAGTAAGAAGCGACATTTATAAAGATTTACAGGGATAATAGCAAAGGACCAAAATAAACAGCAAGAGCCACCTGCGGAGTCACTTGGGAACTGTAAGGTCTTAGCCATAAGAACATGGCGGAACGTAACAGAAGGGGAAAGGGTGGAAAGAATCAGAATTGACAGGCTGAGATGCAGACCTAGTCAGTCCTGAACAGATGAACTTTACCTTATTTTTTTATGTTTATTTATTTTGAGAGAGAGAGGGCACGAGTGAAGAAGGAGCTGAGAGAAAGGGAGAGAGAGAATCCCAAGCAGGCTCTGTGCTGTCAGCACAGAGCCTGACATGGGGCTCGATCTCACGAGCCAAAATCAAGAGGTGGGGACTTAACCAACTGAGCCACCCAGGTGCCCCCACCTAATTATATTTTTGAAATGAATTGGATGATGTCTCTTAATGTTTCTCATACTACCTTCTAATCAGGGGTCCTATTTTGAATCTAGGTTGATGTCTATGCAAGTGGGGGAAGCCCAGACATGAGGGACCAAGTTGTGTCCTGGGAGAGGGATGCTTTTGAGAAAAGATCTAGGGTCACATTCTATTTTTTTTTTAAAGTTTGTTTGTTTGTTTATTTATTTATTTATTTATTTATGAAATTTATTGTCAAATTGGTTTCCATACAACACCCAGTGCTCATCCCAACAGGTGCCCTCCTCAATGCCCATCACCCACTTTCCCCTCCCTCCCACCCCCCCTCAACCCTCAGTTTATTCTCAGTTTTTAAGAGTCTCTTAGGTTTTGCCTCCTTCCCTCTCTGTAACTTTTTTCCCCCTTCCCTCCCCCATGGTCTTCTGTTAAGTTTCTCAGGATCCACAGAAGAGTGAAAACATATGGTATCTGTCTTTCTCTGTATGACTTATTTCACTTAGCATAACACTCTCCAGTTCCATCCACATTGCTACAAAAGGCCAGATTTCATTCTTTCTCATTGCCAAGTAGTATTCCATTGTGTATATAAACCACAATTTCTTTATCCATTCATCAGTTGATGGACATTTAGGCTCTTTCCATAATTTGGCTATTGTTGAAAGTGCTGCTATAAACATTGGGGTACAAGTGCCCCTATGCATCAGCACTTCTGTATTGGGGTCACATTCTAGATTCAACAGAACATGATTCAGTGTTTTGGGACAATCTGTAGAGACACTCGTCATGGTGACAGATCTTATAAACGCACATCTGAGTTGTGGGGAGCTGTGAAACCAAAAACACAGGGAGAACTGCATTCACTAAAGCTGTTTAACACACTCCTTTCTTCCTGATCCATCAAATATTTGTTGAACACTTACTATGTGCCAGCGCAGACACTGGGAAATAGTGACAGGTGCCTACCTTAGCTGATTTCCAGGCGGGTAAGACCCCGGGTGAACAAAGTCACCCAAGAAAATGTCACCTAGAGATGAGGAAACAATCAGATTAATGCAATGGACCAGGATTAGCTGCTACCGGGGGCCAGATTTCTTGGTGAACCAGCCATGCAGGGAACAGAGTGTTTCAGGCAGTGGGGATAACAGTTGCAAAAGCCCTGAGGAAGGAAGGAGCTGGCATGTTCTATAACCTGAAAGGAGGCCAGAGTGACCACAGCACAGTGAACAGGGTTAGAGAGACAGGAAGCGTCCTGGTCTCGTAGCAGGATTTCTTAACCGCGGGTCTATTATTGTCATTTGGGACCGGAAAATTCTCTATTGTTGGAGGTTGTCCTGTGCATTGCAGGATGTTTTGCAGCCTCTCTGGCGTCTACCCATTAGATGCCAGTAGTACCCCCCAGTTGTGACAGACAACAATATCTCCAGACATTGCCGCATGCGTTTTGGGGGTTAGAACCAAAGGGAAGGTAGAACACCAAGGAGGGCTACTAGAATTTGAAATGGAAGAGGAGAAAGGCATTGTGATGGTTAATTTTACATGTCCACTGGCTGGGTCAATGGTGCTCAGCCATTTGGTCAGATTGTATCCCAGATATTTCTGTGAAGGTATTTTTAAGATGAGATTAACATTTAAATCAGTAAACTTTGAGTAAAGCATTTTACCCTCCATAATGTGGTGGGCCTTGTCCAATCAGTTGAAGTTCATAAAAGAAAAAAGACTGACCTTTTCCTCCAAAAGGGAATTCTGCCAATATACTGCCTTTGGACTTGAGCTTCAACATCAATTCTTCCTTGAGTCCCCAAGCCTTAGATGAGTCTTTGGACTTACCAGTCCACATAATTTCATGAACCAATTCCTTAAAATAAATTCTCTCTCTCTCTGTGTCTAGATATCTATATATCTATATCTATATCTATATCTATATCTATATCTATATCTATATCTATATCTATATAGATATTCTACAAATTCTAGCACCTGACAAGTGCCACTGCCTTGGAGGTTGGGGCTAGAGGGTAGGGGCAATAGTAGGGGTGGCTGGAGCCCAACCAAGAGCTTCGAGAACACCACATCGAACAGATGCTTTATCAGGGAGGGCAGTTGTTTTTGCAGTGGGGCCAGAGTGGGGCCAGCAGTTAGACAGTCTCAGAGATCTTTATGGTTGAGGGAGGCCTCCGTGAGAGCTTGTAGGAGGTGGCCCTACCAAAGTAGGGCAGAGAAGCTTGTCCATGGTGCACATGAGGTCCTCTGGGGACCCTCCTACTAATGAGCAGGCAGGACTTTTGGTGGGGCTGAAGACAACGTCAGGAGAGGCGATAGTCAAGGAAATACAGCCACTGCCATTTGGTGATGACATTTTAACTCCCAGGCTTGTGCACAGAAACTGGGGATGTAGATATGTGAGAAAGACCTCAGTGTAGGTGTAATTTATTCCCTGGTGGTCTCACAACAGTGCCCAGGTGCAGACAGACTCCCTGCTTTCACCCTGAATCAGAGGTAACAAAACCAGAGTCTAGGAAGCAGGGACAAACATACCAGCACTTTCCACCTCTGGGAGCACACTTAAAGAGGTACTTCCATCGCCAAATGAATATGCTTTTAATGCACAAAAACAAAGGACACATCATCTCACCGGACACCTGGAAGAGGGATTCTTTCCCAAGAGAGGCCAGAGGGGCAAGGAAAAGTGGTTTTTCCTCTCCTTCCTGCTAGGAAAACACTAGAGCTGGCTGATTCAAAGGGGAGATTGAGGAGAAGCTTCTTTTTATAGATGTTGGTTTTGGAGTGCGTTCCAGCAAAATCGTCACAGGTGTCCATCCCGTCTACTCAGTAAACTTGCTGTGACCTGACCGTAAGGGGAAGCTTTGGCGGCCTCCACTCCTGGGCTATGTTGCTGACCCAACCTGAAACCCTTCTTTAGGGTGAGTCAGCAACATATCCCATGACTTTTGGGCGATAGGTTCTTTTATATAAGACCATAAAGCAAGAGGCCCTTTCTGCATCGTGTTGAATTTCCCAGAGGCTATGACCAGGGATTAGACCGAGGTAAAGAAATTCAAGAGATACTGCTAAAAAGCATTGAGGAATTCATAACTTGGCTCCGTCATGCCCTTCAAGCATTTGTGGAGAGCAAATAAGACCGTGGGTAATTGAGAATAAAATGTGTTGCTTTTCACACATTGGAAGAACTCAAGTGAAAATAAATCCCTTTAAACATTTTAATTTCAATTAACTTCATATTATAAGACACACACATACACAGTCACACATTTTTTTGGCTTGCCTTCCTTTTGCTATGGATGTAGTTCTCCAAACCCACTGTTACACCAGCACATGAAAGTTTTTCTTAAAAATTATCCAATTTATAACCTAAATATAAAAATCTCAAACAAAAA
>NW_024412433.1:12183836-12273554 GCF_014898765.1 Herpailurus yagouaroundi
CAGAGCCCGACGCGGGGCTCGAACTCCCGGACCGCGAGATCGTGACCTGGCTGAAGTCGGACGCTTAACCGACTGCGCCACCCAGGCGCCCCTAATGCTCTCCTTTCTTAGGTATTGATCTCAGACACTTCAACGCCATGACGACCCAACATCATGGTTGACAACTGCCTGTCTAGTGTATAAGACAGATGATCAAGGTGATAGGACCACGTGATCTCAGATTCTAACTGGTAGGTTAGTATCACCCAGATCTGTTCATTTCAGCATTTTACTTAAATAGAAGGCACAGTTTGGTCAACCCTGAACAAAAATGGATATTCCTTGATGAGGAATTGTTGGTAGCAAAAAAAAACAAAAAAACAAAAAAACAAACAGAAACAAATCTTGTTCTTTGCATTCAAGAAATCCGATCAGGGCCAGGGAGCCTGGGTGGCTCAGTCGGTTAAGCGTCTGACTTCGACTCAGGTCATGATCTCATGGTTCATGAGTTGAAGCCCTGTGTTGGGCTCCGTGCTGACAGCTCAGAGCCTGGAGCCTGCTTCAGATTCTGGGTCTCCCTCTCTCTGTGCCCCTCCCCTGCTGGCACTCTGTCTCTCTTTCTCTCTCTCAAAAATAAATAAAACATTAAAAAAAAAAATCTGGTCATGGTCAAATCCAACAGGTGACATGACTAGTTCTGTGACTGAGCAGATGACTCAACTTATTCTGCATTTCAGTTTCCCTGTCTATAAAGCAGGGCTAATAATAATCAGCCCTAACTCACACACAGGGTTGCAGTAATCACAAGCAGTGAGATAGGAGAAAGTGGTTGTAAGTTTGAAAGCATGCCAGGCTCATGTAAGATGGCATTCAGTCACAATAATTATTGAACAGTCACTAATGTACTGTCACCCTTCGTGTGTTAAGCTCCAAGTTCAATATCCAATATTGTATAAATAGGTAAGACGTGGTCCCTGCCTCTAGTGATTGTGCGAGGAGAAGCCCATGAAATAAGGAGAAACTAACATCCTCTCACATTACATAAATTTCACATTACTGAGAAGTAGTGAGGATTGAAACTCTGTGATTAATCCTTTTCACAGACATTTAAATCGCATTGATTGAATGTTTGTGCTTCGGGTTCAATTTTGTTTTTGAGTCAAGGTGGTAAGGTTGACACTTTTACTTAATTTATTAAAATAGAACTTTTCTTTAAATTACAAAAAAAAAAACCCTATATTCATTTAAACTAAAGACTACAGAAAGTAGAAATTGTAGGTCTTTTGGTTCTATGTTTGAATCCCCAGCTACAGCTCTGATGCCTTAGACTGACAATTGCTTATCGTTAAAGTGAGGCTAATAAATACGGATGCAAAAATCTTGTGGGAATTATGAGGAAAGTGATTTAAAATGCCAAGGATAATATTTGGTGGGTGTTTAATAAAAATGCGGGTTCTTTTCTCCTTCCTTTATTTTGAAAGCTAATTTGACTGGAATTAACTTTATATATAATATAGTCATCTGGAGAAAGCCTGATCTGTAATGAATATATATTTGGCTCACTTTTCAGGTTCCATTTGTGCATAATGAATGCTTCCAAATCTCAAGTGCCCGGTGGAAGGCCCTTCTATGCCATTTTACAAATGAACGTGCTCCAGGACTTTTCAGACAGTTGATCATTAACTCTCAGGAAATGCCTGACCCTCACATTCTCCTGGCTGCTTCACATTTTTTTGAGGAAAAGGTACATTTGAAAAATTGTCTCTTTGTTTGTTGAATAACTTTAATCTCCAACCAGTCATTTCTTTTTCCCGTGGGCACAAACACACTAAAGTGTCCTCTCTGAGTATTTAAAGACCGAAGCAGTCAAAATAAGTCAAGAGTGAAGCTCCACTTGTATTATTCTGTAGGAGTGGTTTTAGTGTAAATGATGGAAAGACATCTTGCCGGTTGGCTAGGAAAGAGAAGAGGTTTTCTCTTGTACCTCACGTGACCCACGGCATCTCAGATGTAGTAACTACACTAATGAAAATAGGTGCCGTTTGCTCCTCAGTTAAAGTAGGAGGTCCCCAAGAAGAGTGGCTATGCTGAAGGCCATTTCTAGAAAGTCCGCCATGGGGTAGAATGGTTCTCATGGTGACACATGAAAATCTCAGCTTTTCTTTAAAGAGTGTCCCACACAAAGCCTGCACTTTGGTGTCACAGAGTCAGTTTCCCACTGGACTCCACATCCTTTCCCGTGATCTAGGCAAGTTGGTGGCCTTTTCTGAGCCTCAGTGTCATTTGTGATGGGGGCGGCGCTCACGAGAAAGTTGAGAGGAGAGCAGGAGAAAATATATTCATATTTCTGGCATACAGTAGGCATGTAATCTCTGCTCTTTTACTCTCTGGCTCCCCTCACTAAACATGTTAGGCTAGATAGTTTTCAAACTGAATGTCTGGCCTTTTACGTATGGCAAGCTACAAAGTGCTTTCATATACCTTGTCTCCATTGGTTTTCCAAAACAACCCTGTGAGGTCGGTGGGCTTGGACTTAATATCAACACTATTTTACACATAAAGAAACAGTGCTCAAAGAGGTTATGAGAATTAGCTACCCTAACTCACTTGGCCGGTGAAGGAAGATGCAGGGAGAGGGTCCAGGCCTTTGGGCACCCATGTCTGCGCTTGGCCGTCCCCCCCGCTTTGTAACCCCAGTTTTGTCGACGATCCCAATGGCAAACTTGAGTGGATTCTTCTTGTTCTCTCATGATAACTGTAGCACTCAGGGTTCACCCAGAGAAGCAGAACCGGTATCAGATTTATTGCCAGGAACTGGCTTGCCCAATTGTGCGGACTGGCTAAGCAGGTCTGGAGTCTAGTGGGGGGAGGGGTCAAGAAAGGAAGGTCACTGAGATGCCAAAATCCCAAGAAGCGTGGAGCCCCAACTTGGAGTCTCTGAATTCAGGGAGGGTCCCCGCCTTCTTTTAAAGGGCTTCCTACCCATTAAGTCGGGTCCACCCGGATGACCTCCCTATGGAGCAACTGAAAGACAGCTAATTAGAAAGACCTTGATCATGTCTGCAAAATCCCTTCACAGCAGCACCCACGTTAGTGTTTGACTGAATCGCCAGGAGAAGGCATGTGTCTGCCATCACATGGCCTCTGCCCACCTTCCTTCCCCCAAATTCCCAGGAGAGGACATCCCTTGGAGTCCACTCTCACCAGAACATACTAGAAATGGAATCCTTGGGATCCTACTCCGTTGAGCCGAGTTGAAAAAAAATAACACAACCATTGTGATAACACCCAGAAGCCCACTTCTGAAAGGTGGTTTTCTAGTAACGTATTTCTGTGGCCGTTGTGCACACGTTCTGGTCACCGTGAGGGAAGACTGGGGAAGTGATTGCTCATGAGTTTACCCTTCGCGTTTTCTGCTATCAGGTTCCAGGGACAGAGCTGTTACGCTCACAAGCTCTTGTGGATTGGATTTCTGGGACATTCCCAGAGAAGTTGCTCAGACACGGCGAGCGTCTGGTGGTAGTTACTGTGGGCGCAGGACTCACAGCTGAACTTGAGGTATGTCACTGTGTCAGGCAAAGCCAAACGAAGCAAACCCAGCTGAACCAAATAAAAATGACAACTATAGCCATAGGTCAACAAGCAAGATCGGCAGCAGTGATAACGAACGGCATTAGGGCTTTTTCATGTGTAAGGTTTTTGTTCTTGAGGACTAGAATTATTTGGTGATGCTGAAAACAATCAAGGATAGCACACCTGGGGACAGACCAGCCGTGTGCCTTTATCAAGCACTGAATACTCGTCTTTGTGCCTGGCGGAATATTCCACTACAAAGTTGTATTAGTTGATTCTTCAGAGAAACAGAACCAATAGATGTGTGTAAACACACACACACACACACACACATGCACGCACACACACACACACACACACACACACATACACACAGAAATTTATTGTAAGGAACTGGCTTATGTGATTTTGCAGACTGACAGGTCCCAAGATCAGCAGTCAGCCAGTGGAGACCCAAGAGAGCCAATGTCTCAGTTTGAATTCCAAGGCAGAAAAAAAAAAAAAAATCCATGTTCCAGCCCAAAGGCAGTCAGACAGGAGGAATTTAGGGGAGGCTCAGCCTTCTGTTCTATTGAGGCCTTCCTTCAACTGCTTGGATGAGGCCCACCCGAATTAGAGAAGGAAATCTGCTTCATTCATTCGATCAATTTCAGTGTTAAATTCATACAAAAGCACCCTCACAGAAACACCCGGATAATGTTTGACCAGACATCTGGGTCACCTGTGGCCTAGTCAAGTTGACTCAGAAAATTAATCCTCATACTAGTTTTAGTTTATAGCAAACACAAAAGAAATTCCCCGAAAGAGCTCTACTCCTTTTTTCTCAGGATCCTTGGACTTTTCCTCTGGTTTTCTCAGCTCAGAGCATTCCAAATGTGTTTTCCTTCAAGCTCCCCACGACTTTTGTGTGTGTGTGTGTGTGCACTTGTGTTTTGCCCAGAAACATAAAGCTGAGCTCTACTGCCGGTGTTGTTATCTGGGACAGCCGTCTATCAGCTACCCATGCATCAGGGATTGTCCCCGTGTCAGCACCAGCTGGTGGGAAGGTATTACCCTCAGGCATCCTTGTTGCCGAGCTCTGGTTGCTGTACTCAGTCCGTGCTGAGAGGACCCCTACCCTGGAAGTAAAAGTTTAGTGAGTGTGGCATTCAGGAACACATATATGAGAGGTTTGGGGGAGATTGCAAAAATGGCCCGAGGTTTTCATGCCTGCAGTGTGACTTTGCAGCTCCTCTTATCAATAAGTGGGTTTTTATTTCTCCACTTCTTGAAATAGGTTGGCCTTGTGACTGGCTTTGGCTACAGAACGCATGGAAGTGATAATGCGCTAGTTTTGAGCTCAGGCTCCAAGAGGCCTTGCATACTTCCATACTTTCCTCTTGGAGCCCTGTCCAGATAATCTATGAATAAGCTCCCGCCAGCCTGTTGGAGGATGAGGGAATGTGGAACAGAGATGAGCCGTTGCAGCTGAAACATTTCTAGACCAGCCTCCCTCAACTGGCCTAGTAGCCAACCACAAATGCATTAATGACCCCGCCGGGACCAGAAGAGCTCCCCAGTTGAGCACTGATCACAGCCCCAATTACCAGGCTGAAGAGCTATGAGCTACAGAAGTGGCTATTGTTTTAGGTCATTAAGTTTTGGGGTGGATTGTTAGCGTCTTCGAATTTCAGCATATGAGACCGGATGACGTAAGACACTAGGCTTGCGTATCTGGGATCCAGTTCCATGGATCCCTAAAGGTTTAAGAAGGCGTGGCTCTGGCTTCCCTCTCACTCTCGTTCAAGTAAATGCAGGTTCTAACTGGCCAAGTGGCCTGAGCAGGTGATAACTACACTCATTTCCTACTGCATTTATAATCTCCTGCTGAATTTCCGTGACCTCAGTGGGGTCACAGATTTGAAGAATTATAGAGCGATTTGGTGGAGGTGAAAGAACAAATTCAGAGGAGATTCATAGGTTCTGATGACTATGAATCATACCTTAAGAATTTGTGGCTACCTTTGAAGTGCAAACCACAGGATGTATCTGATTTATTCAGCATCTGTGCTATTCCTGTGATTCAGTTTCCAAAAGACCTGACTAAGCTGAAAATGAACTGTGCCCCCAACAAGACCATTGGTAAAAAACGTTGGGTGTGTTAACCAGAATTTTTCTGAATTTTCTGGCCACATGGCCAAAATCTCACTCAAGTGTGGGCTTTATGGAAATGACTTTGGGGCAATGTTTTCTTTTATGAGGCTTTTAAGATCAAAGCTGAATCTCTCCTAGAGATACAGATTGTGATTCAGAAACGCCATGTGCCCTAACTGAATGTACTCCCGAGATTCTTCAGAATAGTTCAGTTTAATAGAAGCTTCTTTACTGACTGATTAAGATGTCCAAGTGATGGCCACCTGACTGACAAGGATGGAGTTTTGAATGTGTTTGGTTGAAAAACGTTTTTGTTTTTGTTTTTGTTTTTTTTAGTTCGCTTTCTATTGAGTCAAAAGAACGCATATACCAGAGTGTTCTCTAATTCTAAACCTAATCCAGTTAGTATACAATCTGGTAGACAGTTGAGTGAAACCCAATGAATGTTTTTCATTTACTTTACTTGCTTTGTTGAGTTGAAGGGCCTGGTGTAATACTATGTAACTTTCTAGGAATTATGTATCGGTTGAAACGATTGGGAAATTTTTTGGAAAAATCCTGGGTTTTACCCCCCCCCCCCCCCAGCAACCTGCTCGTTTTTGAAATATTTTCTATTATGATTGAAAAAAGATCCTGTTTTTCAGCTGACACATGACCCCATCCTTCCTCAGAAACGTATTCCCTTTAGAGGCCTATTTCATTTTGGCAAAAGACGCTCTACCTTCCTAAGGGAGGACGTTATGCTTTTGGCTGAGGCAAGCCCAGACTTGAAATGAAAAAAGCTATTGATTAGCTTATTACCATTATTATTAATAGTGGTAGTAGTCACTATATTTATTGGGTCTGGGGCAAGACACTAAGTAAAATTACCCATATCGTCATCTCCTTTAATACCCACAACAACCCTCTGAGACAGGCATTGCTATCATCCCCATTTTCAGATGAGGAAACGGAGGCAGAGAGAAGTCAGATGGCTTCCCCACATGGCCTAGTGGGAAAATGGAATTTCCCAAACACAATTTTGTTAGGCTCAAACCTCCTAGCTTTTTCCAAATACTCTATGATATTAAATCAAGTACTAAAGAATCTCTCTTTTTTTTTTTTTACTTATCTTATCAAAATATGATGGTTAGTGGCAGCTCCTTTGCACAGGCAAAGTGGGTGATTAAAACTGTACAGGAGAAACAATGAATTTCCCTCTACCCTCCTGAGCTCTTGGCTGAGACCCCCGCAATAAAAGACCAAAAGATCAACAAGAGAAAAACAAGTTTATCAGTAACATGTAGCCCTCATACATAAATGTGAGACACCCAGGGAAAATGAGTAATTCAGAGAGGCGGCTTACAATTTAGGCTTAAATACCACCTTAACAGGGAAAAGGGGAGGGAGGAGGCAGGCCTCTTCGGGGAGAGTAAATGATTTCTGGAAAAGATGGTTTGGGATGGAGATTGCCTGGGTGTGAGGTCCGCCTACAGTGTCCTCCCCTGGAGCAAGACTCCACCTTCCTTGGGGGATGAACTTCCTGGGGAGAAATTTGTACCAACTGACTTGCTCCTGGAGGATGCGTCTTTAGGCAGATGAGAGTTCAGAGAAGGCCTTTCCTTGCCTTTGCTGTTGTTCAAGCGCCTGCGGCTCGAAACAACGGCTATCCTCCGGTGGCATATTTTGGAGTGTCAGGTCCCGTGACCCTTCAAAACTGAATGTCCGTTGGTTTAGCTTTTGGTCAAGGGACCTTGTGTGCTCACTCCTAGAATAGAGAAGGCAGGATGATGTCAAGTTCAACACCTCTGTTGGGTCCTATTCTGCGGGATCTTTTAGAGTCTGGATGCCATTCGCGGCTGAAAATGTTGCCCCTGTCCCAGAGATGGGATGGGTGGGGGCGGGGGGTGGAGGAAGAGAGGAAGAACGGGCAGTGGAAGAGAGAGGGAGAGACGGAGACTGAGAGAGAGAGCTACAACCAACCACTGACCGCCTGACATCTTTCTACGTTCCATCGCTTGCAGCAGGACGCGACCGTGCACCCCTTAGGATTTCGGCTGCATCGCCTGAAAAAGGAAAGGTCATACACAACACATGGTAAGGTGAGGCCTCTTTCTGGTCTCCTTGTAATAAATTCCATACACAGCTGGTTTCATTTCCGCTCAGCCATTCGCCCGTCAGAGGCAACTGCAACCCGCCGTGTCTCCACCAGCCAAGCACGTGTTAGTCGCCACGTGGGCCAAGGCCGTGTGGCCCCTGTCCGGCAAAGCCCACGAGGTGCAGGCATTTTGAAATGTCTTAGAGCAAAAGCCCCAGTGGGGCCTTCTCTTGCAGGACTGACTTCCTGGCTGGAGGGAAACTCACGGCCGATGCCTTTCCCAAGCGAGAAACACGTTGGTGACATTTCCCGGCAGAAACCCGGACTTTGCGAGTGGGGCGCATCCCACGGTGCGGGGGAGGTGGCAGATGGGTTCTGAAAACGGGGGCTCGATGGGTCCACGGCGTGGCAGCGTGCCCGGGTCTGCCGTGGAGAAAGCCTCTGACAGAGGCGAGGGAAGCTCCCCTTTCTCAGGGATGATTCACTCGCTCCACGTTTGCAGGGTGGTTCGCACGCCTGCCTGGTGGAACAGGAAGGCCCGTATTGTGCTCAATTGTTTTCCTGAATGCCTTTCTCAACAACAGCAGAAGGAAACATTACCGTTTGGCCTCAAGCCATCCAGGCCACTCAGTACTCACAGCGCTTAGAATGTCAATGTCGGGCTCAGCCGTGGCAGGCAGGGACCCACGGCCGCAGTTTATTTCTGTCTGTGTTTCAGATTAAACGGCTGCCTCTCGCAGCAAACAATCCCGGGTGATTTAAGACAACGGGAACTCCCTTTTACTAGAAACAGCCCCGACCCAAAGTCTGACCGTTTGTTTTATGAGCCTGTTTCTTGGCCAGTAACCCCGAGGGTGGGGGTGGGGGGGTGGGGGGGGGGGCGGCTGACACCACCACCCATTGAGTTGCCTGAATAACGTATGAAAGGCTCTGCAAGCCAGCTACCTCCTTCTCAGATCCAATAGTTCCGGGAGACTGGACGGGTGGGGAAAGTGTGGCCTGGGGAAAAGCGGAAGGAGGAAACCAGAAGGTTCGTGAACACAGGAAGGGAAGAGAAAGAGCTTGCCCCCGCCTGGGGCTCTCTAGTGTCTGGGTGGAATTATGGGGACAATAAGGTCCTAGTAATGGCGGTGATGCTCCTCGGTGACCTTACCTCCCACCTGCACTCTGGAAAGTCCCTCTCCATCACTGCTGAGGGTCTCCTGCTGGGTGATGTCCCTCCTGTGCTCAGTAACACGTCTGGATCCTTCTTCCTCCTTGGACACCTTTGACCCCTGCCTCTTTCTCAGCTGCTGCTGCTGTTCCTGAAAAGCCTAGCCCATTGGGCTCAGGGGCCAGAAAATAGGGTCTGGGGATAGAGTAGCGAGGATGCTTCTCTCCTAAAGCCAGAAGTGCTCTGGGTTCCAGCAGCCCTCACTGTTGCACTGTCTAAAAGCATCCTTCTTGCCAGTTTCTTAAACTTCTCTCAACTGAGGTTTAAGCTGGAGGCCATGGTGGGGGTGGGGGGGTGGAGGGAATGGCAGCAGGAGGCAGGCAAATTCTACTCCAGACCCTTCCTCCAGGCCTCCTGGCTCCCGGTCCTGTCCCTGTTCCTTCCTTCAGGTTCTCCGGAACTGGCTCCATCCACTCCTCCGGCCCCGGCCCCGAGCAGCTCACGAAGAGGTAACCCGCTGCAAAGCGAGAGCTGTGGCGGGTTTCTTGGCCCACCTGCTCTGACACCAGGAAAGCTGAAATCAGTTTGGGCAGACCCAGAAAATCTGCCTCATGAGCTTATTCCATATCCTCGGGGAGTTTTTGTCAGTCTGTATTAATACATACCCAAAGCAGGCGGGTTACCAAGAAGTGAGCCACGCTCAAAAGAGTTGGGGCGACTCGACTAAAGCAAACAGGTTCCTTGCTGGAGGCTTCTCCCAGACGTAACCGTGCAGCTGTGCGCTGTGGTTTTGCAAAGAGGTCAGGCTGTGCAGGGGTAGCTTGTGCCTTAACCTGGTTCAGTCTTTCCTACACTCTCTGGTTCCGAAGGGGGAACTCTAGGCAGGTGCGTTTCCTACAACTGAGTGGCCCTCTCTTAGAGAATGCAGATTCACTGGATAGCAAGCTTTGTGGCTGCCTCCAGCACCCCTAAACGCATTGGGGGGGGGCAGGGGGACGTCCAAGCTCAGGAGAAGGCCAGGCTTACAGCTCTCAGAACTCAGGGCAGGGTAACATGTGTGCTGCCGAAGGTGGAAGCAGCCAGAGTTCAAATTTAGTGCACTTCACTGGGGATGGGCTGGAGGTGGGGGGTGGGGGGCAGCCATTATGATGGCAGGTTCCAGCAGGGCAGCTGGTTGAGAAGGGGCCAGAAGCCTCATCCTTTTAGCGGAGCTGACTGGGAGAGTCAGGGTTCCCAACGAAAACAGCCCAGCTTGTACAGCGAGGGTGTGGATGCTTACATGTCGCACAGCCCGCTCAGGTGCCTGGAAAGCAAGCAAACCGAGTCTCAACAACACAAAGAAAACCAATCACACTCTGAAATCCAAACATCGCATTTGCACACACATCCTGCCGCCACTGTGTTATAACCAGATGGAATCATCTTGCTCATTTCTTGGACCCAGAGTGAAAACTAGAGGTCCATTCTGGAGCCCAAACACCCGGGGGCCAGGGGTGAAGGGGGAAGGTCTGGAAAACACAGTCAACCGACAGTCTCGTTCATGTTGGAACCCACTGCCACCTTTTTTTTTTTCTTTTTAAAAAAGAAGTATCTATGAAAACTTCTTGGGAATAACGTTTCACAGAGCCCAGGTAGGAAAGTGCTTGTCTATACAGATTCCAACTGTCTTTGTTGTCTGTACAGAGATGGAAGAGATCAGCAGACTAGCTGAATCAGAAGTGAACATGCGACCCTGTGGGAACATGACAGGTATTTTATCCCTGAACAACTCAGGCAACAACAGATGTTGGCGAGGATGCGGAAAAACGGGAACCCTCTTGCACTACTGGTGGGAATGCAAACTGGTGTCGCCGCTCTGGAAAACAGTGTGGAAGCTCCTCCAAAAATTAAAAATAGATCTACCCTATGACCCAGCAATAGGAATTTACTCCAGGGATACAAGTGTGCTGTTTCGAAGGGGCACATGCACCCCGATGTTTATAGCAGCACTATCGACGATAGACAAAGTGTGGAAAGAGCCGAAATGGCCATCGACGGATGAATGGATAAAGAAGATGTGGGATATAGATACAATGGAGTATTACTTGGCAATCAAAAAGAATGAAATCTTGCCATTTGCAACTACGTGGATGGAACTAGAGTGTCTTATGCTAAGCGAAGTAAGTCATTCAGAGAAAGACAAATATGTGATTTCACTCATATGTGGAATTTAAGAAACAAAACAGGTAAACAGAAGGAAAGGGAAGCGAAAATAAGATAAAAACAAGGAGACAAATCATAAAAGACCCTTAAATAGAATAAACTGAGGGTTGCTGGAGGGGTGTAGGGTGGGGGGGGATGGGCTCAATGGGTGATGGGCATTAAGGAGGGCACTCGTTGGGATGAGCACTGGGTGTCCTATGTAAGTGATGAATCACTAAACTCTATTCCTGAAGTCATTATTACTATATGTTAAGTGACTTGGATTTAAATTTAAAAAAAACCAAAACTTAAGTATTTGAAATATGTTACAGAACGGACATAGGCCAATTTAAATGGTTCAAAGGATAGCCACCATCTAGAAATATATCTACCTTTTGCAGGCATCACACACAATTATAAAACAGCAACAAAAATTAAGAACTGTACAAGAAATGCTAAACATTGCACCAATTATTTGACTTAAAAAACGGCCAAGGGGGGGTTGGGGAAAGAGGCATTATCTTCCAAGGATGAAGTGCCGGTGGGGGGAGGAGAGGGAGGGAGGTACTGAGAAGAGAGCCAGATTACGGCTTGTGTAAGTCGTGGTGACAATGGCTGTTTACCAAGAATAGGAAAAGGGAAGAAGGCACGGTATTTGGAAGAGAGGGAAGACAGTGAGTTCCTTTTGGACAGGGCTTACAGACACCCCAGTGGAAATATCCACCAGGCGGGCCGATATATGAGTCTGGAGCTCAGAGACGTCTGGGCTGGAGGCGTAACTTCGGGTCAACAGAGAACTGAAGCCATGAGTGTGCATGAGATCACTGGAAACAGTGGTGTGGGAGCAGCAGCAGCGGGGCCTGGGCTGGGCTGGAGGAGGGAGCCCGGAGGGAGGCCAGGCTGGGAGGCGACAGGAACCGAGGAGCCAGAAAGTCAGCTGCACCTCCAGGTAGCCTCCTCAGATGGACACAAACCTGCGTGAGCCAGGACGGAGGGAACCGTGCGGATTCGCCTTAAACAGTTAAAACGGGGCCCAGTTTCCTTTGTCACTGTTCCTTGTCATTGGCACTCTAAAGTAGGGTTTTCAGAACACTTCCTCAATGATTTTGGTTTTAAAAAATTCCGCAAGGAAGTTGTGAAGGTCAGGATCCGCCCCCCCCCCCGTCCCCTGGTTCACTGGGGTATAACTGACAAATAAAATCATGAGATATGTGAAGGGTACAATATCTGATTTCATGTACGTGTGCATTGTGAGACGGTTCCTTCCATCAAGTGAACGCATCCATTGTCTCATGTGTTATCTTTGTGTGCGGGCGTGTGGTGAGAATAAGCAAGGTCTACTCTCTTAGCAAATCTCAATTATGCAGTATGGTGTTATTTAACTTTAGTAACTATATTTTATATCTGGTCCTCAGACCTTATTCATCTTAGAGTTGAAAGTTTGTACCCTTTTATCAACCTCTTCGTATTTCCCTCATCCTTCAGCCCTTGACAACTATATTTTTCTTTTCTTTGAAAAAATTTATTTTTTAATGTTTATTAATTTCTGAGAGAGAGAGAGACAGAATGTGAGTGGGGGAGGGGCAGAGAGAGAGAGGGAGACGCAGAATCGGAAGCAGGCTCCAGGCTCTGAGCTGACAGCACAGGGCCCGATGCGGGGCTCAAACTCGCAGACCGTGAGATCATGACCTCGGCTGAGGTCGGACGCTGAACCGGCTGAGCCCCGCAGGCGCCCCTTTATGAAAAGATAAGGAAGTTGAAGCTCACCTGTGGGAAGAAAGGGCAACTATGGTTAATTGGCCCTTGGCCTTAGTGTCTTCCTGGCTCTTTCTTTGTACTTCAGTTTGAAGTCATCGCGTATAACCTGTCCGTTCACCTACTGGGTTGCAATGTACTTGACATTGGGAGTCCTGGCTTCCTCTACCCCCAAGCTCCTCTTCCTCCGTCCAGCACCTTCCTTTGTAACTCCAAAGTATTTGATAAGTTGGGGGTGAATGGAATCGATAGCAGGACCAAAGCATCCATGGTTTGAATACTTGAAGCTTTCATCTGTCGCTCAGTGATTCCCTTCTTTACTACACAGCAGTGGTTGGGATGGATTTTGTTGTAACCAGCCTTAGAACAACAAAAAGGGATTAATACATCCTGTAGGGGAGACTTCCTAGGAAATTCAGCACGACCAGCTCAACAAATACTTTTGGATCAGTATGTATTTTTACACAATTCCTCTCCCCCCTTTTTCTCCCCCTAACCATACACACAACTGTTTTGGAATTTGCTTTTGGAAATGTGGAGAAATAATCTTCTTTCGTTTCTTTAGAGTTTAAAAAATGTCTATCTCCCTTTGACTTTTGGCTATTGTATTTTGTACAACTTTACGTTTATTTCCTCTGAGTTTACACACTCATAGGATTCCTGATATTGGCCAGTTTCTGCCCTGGACTATTCAAAATGAGGGCGACTCATACAGCACAGGGGGAGAGAATGCTGGCCTTGGCTTTAGTAGATCCAGTGTGGGCACTGTGTGGCCTCAGGCAAGTTACTTGGCCTCTCAGAATCTGTTGCTTTATCTGTAGAAGAAATGCTATGGCCTTCACAGGGCTTGAAACGAGAATTACGCGAAACGAGGCCTAATGGTAGCCCACCCTTGCCTATACTATGTGCCCCATAAATGTTTATTTCCATCTACTTCCTCTGTTTTAAACTCTGACACATATTTATTATGTAAACTTGAGAGAGCTCTTCCAACATTGACGCATACGATCAGTCTATATCTGTCATTTACGCTTCTTACTTTTTCCATTAGCCTGTGCTTCCCACAATAGTTTGGAAATACCTTGAAGATGGAAAGATATATTTTATGTGTTAGGTGTTTTTATGCCCAATCACCTACGATATGCTTCTCATCAAGTAGGTGGCCAGGTACTTTTTAACTATCTTTTCTTTTTCTTCTTTTTTGTTTTAGTGTTTATTTTATTTTTGACAGAGAGAGACAGAATGTGAGCGGGGGGAGGGGCAGAGAGAGAGGGAGAGACAGAATCCAAAGCAGGCTCCCAGCTCTGAGCCGGTCAGCACAGAGCCCGACGCGGGGCTCGAACTCACGGACCGTGAGATCATGACCTGAGCTCAAGTTGGATGCTTAACCGACTGAGCCACCCAGGTGCCCCCCTTTTCTTTATTTCGATTACGTCGTTTGTTATGTAGTGATAACAACAGTATTTGCCCCTGTATAAGAAATTAATTACAAATAAAAAAAAATCTGTAAATCTCAGGTATTCATGGTGGAGATTAGGGGTTGTTACCATTGATTTGCCCCACGATTTCCCTGATCAGAGGGTACTTGGATTTATACTCATCACTCTGTTCTGTGTGGCAAGCTTCCCAGCACAATCTGCAAATTGGCAAGCAGTGAAGTTTGTGCAGACACGACAGTCAGTTAGAAATAGAGGGAGGGTATAATTTGCTGTTCAAATGGGAACACATGTGAAAGTGCAAAGGGAGAGCTTTTAATGATTATGTTGGCTCAACAGTGGTAAAGCAGGGCCATCCAGGGCGACCATGGCTACTCTGGTTATCACAGACAGGTACCAGGGGTATCTCTGCCTTGCAACAGCACCTCCTAAACTAACCCCATTGATATGCTACGGGAGCGATTCTAATGCGAATTGAATTTGGTATGCCTTCTGCAGCATGCTTTCAACCTGGGCATTTCTTTACCCCTGTCTATTAGTATCTAATGAGGGGTGGTGTTGGCTAAATTAAGCACATTATGTTGAAGAGAAGAGAAGTAACCTAAATAAGGGAGGGTTTCCAGTTTCTCAGCAGAGACAGTATGTGATGTCTTTTAACCTTACAGCTCACAGTCTAAGGAGGGCCTCTGGTGTGGTGCTCCTACAGTGCTCCTGTTGTGTCCCCACCTTGACCCCAGGCTGCCTGATGGCTTTCCAGCCCCGGGCAGGAGAGTGCCAGTTCTAAGAATCTTCTCTGAAAGGCAACTTAGCCCGTGTGACTCTAAGAGAACTGACTACAATTTACTCGGTAGAGTAGGGAGAGAAATTTCTTTGCAAATAGAAGATGCTTGCATACTTTGCTCTGAATTCTTTATGTTTGTCCTCATTTTAGTAGCAGTTGGCTTTCCGAGGACTTGTAAAGTCTTCAGTGACACGGTAATAAGCACTGAGATCATAACTTTGTCTTTCACAAAATAAATCAGCAAAGAGTTTGAAGTAAAGGTGGGTATTTAAACCGTTTCGCCGAGGAGTTCCAGTCTGTTATCCAGATGGAAATGAGATGCCTCTTGATTTGCAGGTAGTCAATACATCTTTTTTTTTTGTTTGTTTTGTAAATAAAAAATGATCTTTTTTGAGCAAGGTTGAGGCTATCTTCTGCCGTTCCTTACCCAGGCAATAGGTTTTCCTGGCCTGGCTGGAAAGGTAGCAATCACCATAACAATGTTTCTTTTTTTAAAATGTGTATTTATTTTTGAGACAGAGACAGAGTGCAAGGCGGGGAGAGACGGGGGTGGGGAGGGTGTGGGGGTGGGGGGACAGAGGGGAGACACAGAATCTGAAGCAGGCTCCAGGCTCTGAGCTGTCAGCACACAGCCCAATGCAGGATTCAAACTCACTAAGTGTGAGATCATGACCGGAGCCGAAGTCAGATGCTTAACCAGCTGAGCCGCCGACACACCCCTGTGACAATGACCTTAATGGTAAATTTTGTTCACCAGGGTATTAGAAAGAGGAAAGAACTTGAAGAAAACCAGGTTGAGACCCACACCCTGCCTTTTATCTGCTCTCTGGCTTTAGACCAGTCGCTTTATCATGATGGCCCTCAGTATTTTCATTCGTCTACTTTCATGGATCAAAGGAGATAACGTGTGTCCAACACTTTATGTAGCCTGCGGTCACGAAGTTAATAGGCCCGATTAGGATGTAAGCACCTCTCATGACACTCTCGTGTGGGCATTTTGTTTACATCTCTACATTGTACACTTGTGTGCTGAATCCGTATTAGTCAAACGAATGAAGAGTATTAACCAGAAGAATAGTTGATAATTGTAACACGTCACCATGGAACCGTCTAGCATAGCGTTGAACCTGTGTGGCACCTTCCATCTCTCCCGGTCTGAGCCCAGAAGTTAAGCGTGAAAGATAGGGTCAGCTCACGTCCACAGCTCTTCGTCCACTGAACGTCCACTGAACAAAATTTACCATGAGGACATCGGTGGAGTGGTGACGAGGCTCTTCAGCCAGGCCACAAAAACCTGTTGCCGGGTAAGCAAGAGCAAAAGACAGTCTCGCCTGCTCAAAAAGATCCGTCATCATTACAACTGTTTATTCCTCCCTTTATCCGCACAGGTATTATGTGTGTAGGCCATTGTAAATCTCTGTGGCCTTGCTACAGAGATGTGCATGTATGTGTACTTGGGACCAGCAGGATCTCCGAACTTGTTAGAAATCACGAATCTTGGACCAGCCCTGGTTTCACGGGAGCAGAATCTGTATTGTAGGGGCGCCTGGGTGGCTCAGCCGGTTAAGCGTCCGACTTTTGATTTTGGCTCAGGTCATGATGTCACGGTTCGTTTCATGAGATGGAGCCCCACGTCGGGCTCTATGCCTACAGCATGGAGGCTGCTTGGGATTTTCTCTCTCCCTCTGTCCCTGCCCCTCCCCTGCTTGCACACATGCTCTCACCCTTTCTCAAAAATAAATGCATTAATTAAAAAAAAAATCTGTATTTTAACAAGACACAAGTGATACAAGGTGCACGTTGACCCCTGAGAGGTCCTGCTCTACGAAGGAAGGAGATCTTTTAGGGTCTTCTGGAAGCTCACAGATTTTTGGGAAGTTTGTGCAGAGGTAGCTGGTATAGACTTCAGGCCACAAGCCTCAGTATGCCCAAAATATGACTTTATTTTTCCTATAATTCAACTTAATCCCTGTTTCCAGCTCCATACTGCTGGCATGGTAGAAACTTCATCTTTTTTTTTTTTTTAATTTTTTTTAACTGTTTATTTATTTTTGACAGAGACAGAGCATGAATGGGGGAAGGGCAGAGAGAGAGAGAGAGAGAGAGAGAGAGAATCTGAAACAGGCTCGAGGCTCCAAGCTGTCAGCACAGATCCCGACGCAGGGCTGGAACTCACAGACCACAAGATCAAGACCTGAGTCAAAGTTGGACGCCCAACCGACAGAGCCACCCAGGGACCCCCAAACTTCATCTTAAACAGTTTGCACTTTCCCTTCTCTCTCTCTGTCGGAGTAGTTGCAAAGGGTTTGGCATAAGGGATGGTCAGTTCATTAGTCTTGTGTTCAGCGGGGGGGTCCTCTGAGGTTTCCACGGGCTGCTTTGGTCCTTGGTCTCTTACAAATGTGATCGTCTTTTTTTTTTTTATTTTTTTTTATTTTTTTATTCTTATGGGCTCCAGTGACTGAAGGCTTCTAATCTGATGCCATGGTGGGGATCATGGGGATCAAAGCCTCACTGAGGCTTTCCGGGACCCGGTGAGCTTGGACACAGCCCACGAGTGTCTGCTCAAGAAGCAGAACAGGTAAAGGGTGTGTGTCTCATGCATATGTTCTGTGTATGTCCATGGGTGTGTGTCCACATGTGTGTCTGTGCCTGTTTGCACACGTGTGTCCGTGTGTGTCCCAGTGTGTGTTTGTGTACCGGGGGGAGGATTTTCTTTCTGAGACCTATTTAAGACCTCGCTCTCATTTCTCTATCTCTTATTCTTACTTCCGGTCAGGAAACCTTTTTCTACCCTCGGAGATATTCTTCCTTCTCTTGATTTCTTCTCTTCAGAGGCAACCCAGTACAGTGATCTCTGCTTTAAAGGCCCTAGCACGCTCTCTTAATGAGTTTAAGTTCCTGGACCCACAAATACCAGGAGGTCCTGCCACAATAATTGCCTGGGTCTTCCTCTGACCGACTAATTTCACTTAGCATAATACCCTCCAGTTCCATCCACGTAGTTGCAAATGGCAAGATTTTCTTCTCTTTGATTGCCAAGTTATATCCATCATATATATATATATATATATATATATATATATATACCACATGTTCTTTTTAAAAATTTTTTTAAGCTTTATTTATTTTTGAGAGAGAGAGAGAGAGACAGAGTGTGACTGGGGGAGGAGCAGAGAGAGGGAGACACAGAATCAAAAGCAGGCTCCAGGCTCCGAGCTGTCAGCACAGAGCCTGGCGAGGGGTTCGAACTCATAAACCACAAGATCATGACCTGAGCTGAAGTCGGATGCCCAACCGACAGAGCCACCCAGGTGCCCCTTTACCATATCTTCTTGATCCATTCATCCATCGATGGACATTTGGGCTCCTTCCATACCTTGGCTATTGTTGATAGCGCTGCTATAAACATTGAGGTGCATATGACTTCACTCGTATGAGGACTTTAAGAGACAAAACAGATGAACATAAGGGAAGGGAAACAAAAATAATAGAAAAACAGGGAGGAAGCCAAAACATAAGAGACTCTTAAATATGGAGAACAAACAGAGGGTTGCTGGAGGGGTTGTGGGAGGGGGGATGGGCTAAATGGGGAAGGGGCATTAAGGAATCTACTCCTGAAATCGTTGTTGGGCTATGTGCTAACTAATCTGGATGTAAATTAAGAAATAAAATTAAAATAAAAACTAAAAACTTAAAAAAAAAGTTGCCTGGGTCTACTTTTTGCTTGTCTGGGGGAAGAGGGGAAATTACCATGGGAATAAGACCAAATAGAATCATGTCTCAGAGGGGTGCCCAGCTGGCTCAGTCAGTAGAAGGCGTGCCTGTTGACCTCAGGGTCGTGCGTTCGAGCCCCATGTTGGGCGTGGAGCCTACTTGAAAACAAATCATGTCTCAGAAATACTATTTCACTACAGGAATAGGAAAGTGAAGAGAGATTAGTCACAAGGTAAGACAGAAACCGTCGCTGGACAGTAGTGGCACAGGAATGAGCCTCTCCCTCCCGAAGGGAAAGTCATACAAGTTGTCATCTTCTACCAAAGGAGACTGAGTGCTTGCCCACCTTCATGTGGGCGTGCCTGGCCCAGCACTCCATCGCCTTCAAGGGTGAATTTCAAGATGCCCAGTGCCTCTGTGTGGGGCCTGGGGAGTGCTAACCTTTGTTCCATCTGTACTGCGGTCACCTAGTCATGAACTGTAAGCTGTTGTTGAAAGTGAGACCATGTCGCTCCAGCCACAGTGAATCTTTAAAGGGCTGTGTGGCTGAGCCACTTTTGATGGCTTAGCCTCCCTCGGCTGACGACACGAAGGTTGTTTAGATGTTCTGCTATTTCTGTTCCCTTCACCACCCTTTTCCCATTGACAAACATCTGAAAGGGTGAAAGGTGTTAGGTATAGAATTAAAAAAATGTGCTGTCTTGTAGATACATAGACAAGACTGCTCACTGGGCAACTTGGGCTTGAGTTCTCAATGCGAATAAGAATTTCTTTTTCTGTCTTTCTGTCTCCTTTCACTTCCGCTTGTGGGACTATTGAGTATTTTGCCAAGCTAGTACCTTCTGTGGTGATGGAATAGTGGCCCATACGGTAACAGACCCTGGCCTGGGGCCTCCGTAAGACTGTCCCAACTTGCCTGGTATGCAAATAACCATCTGCCTTCCTTCTTCAGTCTCCAGGGATGCTACATTCAAAGGATCTGCTTCCTACGATAGGAAATAATTAAATGGGCAAGGTGTTTCTTACCCGCTGGCCTTTGCAGGTAAAACAGCATTTAAGCACATGATTTGGAGCCAGTGTCATTAGGCACATAAGGGTTGCTGTCACATTAGAGTCACCTTACAGTTTTTCAAGCACTTTTGTGTACATGTCTGTTAATTCATGTGAGTTTCACAGCAACCTCTAGAGACAGATGACAGGTTTTTCCTGTTCTATAGATGAACAGATTGCAGCTAAGTGACTTGCCTAAGTTCAGAGAAGTAGTAAATGGTAGACCTTGAACCACCTGGGGCTCGGTGGTGGGTATAGATTGGAAAAATGTTGAGGAAACTATCATAAAATCCTGAAGGAATGGTGACTCATGTTATATAACCGTGAAGCCTTTGGGGTAATGATCTTCTGTGGCCAAGTGGAAGACAGAAGTGTTACCAGAGAGCTCGTGGAGTGGCCCCAGTCTTCTGCTTCTAAGACATCTGATATACAGCGTTTACTAGAGTGACGTAGAGTTATTTCTGCATTCAAATTTCTATTTTACTTGTGTAGGTGGGTCGGCACTATATGGTGCCTTTGATAGGCTTAATATCCTCAAAGTTTTATTTTCCTTGTGTGAAAGAATATGGTGCTTTTGATAGGTTTACTATCCTTAAAATTCAAATCGATTACCTTATATGGTCACAAGGGTGTACACCTGCTGATTTTTCTTTCTCAGCATGCAGCCCTTACTTTTGATAACAAACGTTGGTTTTCCTTTGAGGGCCAAATATTCCCTGTTATATGTAGATTTAGTGGGATAGTACCCTGGCTCCTCACTGGCGTAGGGTTGAGTCTCTCAGCTAGACTATCTTGGGAATTTGAATCTTCAGCTGAGGGACTTGAGGATGGGACAATTTCCCCCAGTCCATGGCAGCTTTCCTCGCAGAGACTATGAACTTTTATTACCTAGACCTTCGGAAACGTCTTGTCCCTAATCCTTTTTAGAGGTCTGTATGATCAGATTTTTGTCTGTTTTTATGAACCTCTCCATATATTTCCAATGCGTCCCCTTGCGACTGGTTTATCCAGATTGTCTTTCATTGCTTACACCAAAAGTTTCCTAACTTATATAGGAATTATGAAAAAACTCAAGGAGGCTGCCTCCCTACCCCCTTGGTTTTGGGCTTAGAACGCGATTGCTTTGGCTAATGGGATATTAGCAGGCGTGACTCAACGGAGGTAGAAATGCTCTTGCAGGGGGGTCTTGGGCTCTTGCAGCCTGCTGAACATTCCCAGATCAGCCCACAGGTTCCAGGAGGAAGATGTGAGACGTGGCTCAGAGTCACCCAGCTGAGCTGCCCCCAGCCTGGATCAGCACATCCCCAGCCAATCCACAGACATGTGAGCTAAATAAATGTTTATTGTTACATACCACTGAGATCTTGTAGCTGTCTTTTTTGCAACATTTTTGCAGCAATAGCAAACCTATACAGGAATTTGTATTAATAAGTACTGTGTTGGCTGCAAGAAAAACCCAAAATATGTGGGGCTCGAAGGCGGGTGTAGGTTGGAAAATGTTGAAGAAACTATCATAAAAGCCTGAAAAAATGGTGACTCATGTTATATAACCGTGAAGCATTTGGTATAACCATCTTCTGTGGCAAAGTGGAAGATAGAAATGTAACCAATGAACTCGCGGACTAGGGCAAGATGGTTTCTATTAGAATGTTGAAGTATTAGCTGGCTTCTTTTAGCTACATATGATGAGCTCAGAAAATAACTAGCTGGTTTGTAATAGAATTTTGAGGGACTATAGAGAACCCAGAACTTGCCCGTTTAGGGAAAAACAAGTTTCTCATACTAGCTTTCCATTCAGTAAGCGGTTCTTAAAAGAAGGCATAGCCCAAGAGTGTATATAGAGTCCCCATCTCGATCAAAAGGTGACTGCCACTCCAACCTTTGCTCCAAGGCTTAAAGACCAAAGGAAATGTTGGACTGTAACACCTTTAAAAATCCCTAGAAAGGAATCAAATGGCAACTAGAACATCCTTTCGGCTGGAAAGCTAAGCAGCCTGATATAGCTAGTACAGTAATTAAATCTAGAGAGAGAGGCATGTCTGGAAAATAATGGTGGGTGTGGCTTTTGTAGACCACGGTAGTTAACTCTATATAAGTATAGCAGATGTTTGTTCATTTAAAAAGTAGTCAAAACAATTCTATTCAAAGAATGTTTTTTTCTCTTACTTACTAAAAATGCCTAAGCAACTAAAACCTGGATATCTTCCAGGAGCAAACATCTCCTCTGAACCAATGCACAATAAAGAAATAGAAATTTTAATATAATAGTATATTAATTAGAATGAAATGTCAGGTATTTCCCTTCTCTGCTAGAAATGAGTTGAAATTATTATGGCCAATAGTGGGCCAGGAACACACAAAGGTTTACAACAATAAAAGTCCAGGGTCAGTGATGTAGTGGGACATTCATAAGGCATATGATAAATATTAGGAAACAAACTTTGAGCAGGAAGTTCAGAAATAGAGGCAGATGAAATAACAGCATTTCTAGTGAGATCTTTGGAACTGAAGAGACAACACTGAAAAACAAGGAAGACCAAAGTGAAAGTTGGCTACAATTGGTCTTTGTGTCTTGGGTTTTATTCAGTCCATTTTATAACTTTCTGTTCCCAAATCACCGACATTTATGAAGTTTAACATGGAACTAACATACTAAGACTGTTTTAAAAACCCAATAATTTTAACAGAGAAAGAGGTTGATTGGTCTTCCTTATCTTTTACCAGTAAAAATTAGGATCAGCTTTCCAAAATCGTTATATGACACAGTCCAATGAACTTGGCCCAGTTTTAGTTGGAGTAAAGAACTTCTCCTCTGTTTTCTGCAACTTTTTTTTTTTAAAGTGGGATCCTTTCCTTGTTGAAAGGTAAGATCCAAGAATTAAGGACCAGCATAAGTATCCTTTTCATAGCTGAGTCATTAGAAATATACCATATACCATATACTCGTATTCAGTAGCCACTAATCACATGTAGCTATTAAAATTAAAATGAACTAGAATTTAAAATGTAGTCCATCGAGTACACCCTAACCATATTTCAGACACTCAATAGCTACATGAGGCTAGTGGCTACCATATTGGATAATGCAGATATAGAATGTTTCCAGAATCACAGAAAGTTCTAGAAAGAACGATGCTGCCCAAGAATATAGTAGAGTGCCTTGCATATCATAGGCACTTAATAAATATTTGTCAGCTAAAATATCATAATGAACTACAACTTTCAAAATCTTGGGAAAATATACCGATGATCCTATGCCAAGGGATTGTCATTACCAAGGGAATGAGTGCAGTCTGGGGACACCCCGATATTCTCAGTTTAGAGGAGGAAGCAGCAAGGGAAGACTGAGCAGCGAGTGAGGCAAAAGAACAACAACCTGGTGACCAAATGAGACAGGGTACAGAGGAGGGAGTTGTCAACCGCTCAAACGTCGCTCAGAGGTCAAGTAAGGTAAGTCCTGGGATTGAACCATTTCTGGCTTTATTCTTCTGATAGCTGACTGGCCATACAAAGTAATCTACTCACACTTCTCTTTTTTCATCAGAGGTATCAGTATTGATCTCTGCCCTCGAGGTGAAAGATGTGTCTTACTTACACCCACTGTTTAAAACCCTCCTTTATACGTGATGCTCTATTCAGTTCATGATAACCCCTGTGACTCCACACATGACGCATCCATGTGCCTTGGTCTCTTCAGGCTGTTAGAACAAAGTACCACAGACTGAGGGTCTTATAAACAACAAAAATTTATTTCTCACACTTCTGGAGGTGGAGGGTCCTAAGAACAGGGTACGAACATGATCAAATTCTGGTAACAGCCCTCTTTGGGGTTGCAGACTGCTGACTTCTTATGTCCTCACATGGTGGAAAGAGAGGGAGAGAGCTCTCTGGGGTCTCTTTTATAAGGGCACTAATCCCACTCATGAGGGCTACATCCTTATGACCCAAATACCTACCAAAGTCCCCACCTCCTTATACCATCACCTTGGTCACCGGGTTTTTAACATATGAATTTTGGGGAAACAAACATTCAGACTGTAGCATATTTATATCTCTGTTTTTTGATTTCTCTGTTTTAGGTAGTACTTCTTTGAGTTTTCACTACATACGTTGAAGAAACTCATCTCCCGTGGGTAAGTTAGCTTTTTCTCCTGTGACTCACTTCTGACCTTCATCAGTTCTATCTTTCTTTTGCATTATTCAGGTTTTTAGCATTTACATTCTGTTCTGTAACTAGAATTAAGCTTTTCATACTTTATCTTACATAATAGATAATAAAAATATAAAAACAGTAAACACAAATTATGATGTTATAATATGTTCTTGCTGGACTAAGGGTTGTGACTGTTAGTGGGTCCATTAGATTTAAAAAGCTGCTTATTTTGGGAATCATAAAAAATGGTACTTACCTTAATTGTTATATTTTAGCCTAAAACATTTAAATGTTTAAATAGATTTATTTGTCCATATTCTTATGTAAGTTCAGGACCTTACATTTCTAATAATCACAATAAGAGATTTGTAATATTTGAACACTGACATCTCTTGGAAGCAGGCTGTGCTTAGAATGATATATTTTGGGTTCCTATAATGCCAGCTTCTATGAATGAATAATGTTGTCCAATAATTGACCTATTAAATGGTGTGAAAATAAAGTTTATCTGAAAAATTATTTCTAATGTGTAATTATTACATTCTTATGGTTATGGTTGATGCTGCTAAAACATTAGAACTGATTACAGAAATATGCATACACGAACAAAGCTGTTACTTCTATACTATAAACCCCCATGTTTTTAGTGTTATTCAATGGCAAAGCAATAATGAAAATAACCAATAATACTAAAGCGGTAAAAATCCAAATTATCACAAAATAATTGTATAGTTTATATGTACGTGACACCTTCCTCTGCATGTAAAATTTCTTTTTTTTTTTTTTAAAGTTTATTTATTTCGAGAGACAGGAAGAGAGCAAGCAGTGTAGGGGCAGCGAGAGAGAGAGAGAAGGAGAGATTCCCAAGCAGGCTCCAAGATGTCAGCACAGGGCCCAAAGGGGGGCTTGAACTCTTGAAAGGTGAGATGACATGAGCCAAAATCAAGTTGGACACTTAACCAACTGAGCCACCCAGGCATCCTGCATGTAAAATTTCCTTATTGGCCCTTCCACAACCTTCCTCTGTAGTAGTTCAAGCCCCCCGCCCCAGAATTCTCATCTGAGAGGTGAAGAGACTCTTTTAACAAATGGTGAATGGAGTTTTTGCTCTGTGTGACTCAAACACGTTTGGAGGTAGATTCTGAGTTTGGCAACTTTGATGTTCGGAAATGTGGTTAAGTTTTCATCTCTGGGTTCAAAGTAATGATACTTGATGAGGACTTTTTGTGTGTGTGTGTGTGTGTGTGTGATCATTAAGTGCTCCTATTAGGACAGAAAATGAACTCATGAATTCTTCTGGAGTCTTGTTATTTCTGAGTGATTACTTGGTGTTAGCCGTAGAGCCCATGTCCTACTTTCTTATATATAAAAAAACTCTGTGTTCTCCATACCTACAAGTATACATTTGCTCACATTTGCCTCTGGTCTCTCTCTTTTTTTTTTTTAATAAAAGAAATAAAATGGCCCCAGTTCTCTTTAATATAATTCTACACATATACACTGAGAACAAAGGACTGTTTTGACAGTGTAGAGTTCTAAGAAAGAGGAGCCTGGATTAAACAAACAGTAAGTGCTACTACATCTCCTGCCAAAGGAACAACAGTGCTTGGGTGATGTTTTCCAGGCAACCCTAGGGCATAAATCTTTAATCCCACTGCCTTTCATGTGACATTTATGTATAAAAACTGTTTATAGAGCAATGAAACCTTGACTTGTGTTCATTAGAGTTTATCGGGGCCGCCACTGCATCCATTCTTAGGATATAACTGCTCACAGGACGTCAGCAAATGTTATCAAGGCACTTTGCTTTTGCTCTTCGTTTGGATTCTCACCAGAACCAAATAAGGCGCTGATGTACCAGTTGCAAAACAAGGTCAATGGCAAGAAGACAGCGGACCTTAAGCAGCCCGTCCTTGCAGGCTCCAGACTTGAAGCACCGGTGAATGTTTTGCATCAGGCCAGAAGGGAAAATGTTCTCTTCACAGCATCTGTGAATTTTGACTTAATTAATCTTCCCAGAAAGTATAGGCAACATAAATCTGATTGAATTTAAAGAAAACTGGTCTAGGGATGGATAAATTGGCATGCAATATTAGAAAATAATCTGCCCCGGGGGCGCCTGGGTGGCTCAGTCGGTTGAGTGTCTGACTTTGGCTCAGGTCATGATCGATCTCAAGGGTTGTGGGTTCAAGCCCTGTGGCGGGCTCTGTGCTGACAGCTCGGAACCTGGAGCCTGCTTTGGATTCTGGGTCTCACTCTCTCTCTGCCCCTCCCCTGCTCGTGCTCTGTCTGTCTCTGTCTCTCAACAATAATTAAAAAAAAAAAAAAAAAAAAAAGAACCAAAAAGAAAATAATCTGCCTGACTTAGAGAAGAGAGTATGTTTTAGAATCATAGATGTGGAGAAAGGCCATGGAGAATAGTTTTTCCATTTATTGAGTAAAAGAGAAAACCAATTTATGGGGATAACCAGCAAACTATATGAGGCTCTTGGCTGCAAATGATGAAAACCCAACTCAAACTAGATTTTGTGAAAAGGTTAATTGATGGACCTGAGTAACTGGAGAGGCAAAGAGGTGTGCTTGACTTTGGGCACAGCTGGCTCCAGACCTCGAAGATATACCTCCCTCACCTGGCTTCCCTCTCATTGTCTCCCCAGGAGGTGGCACAACGGCCCCCAGATGCTCCAGATGTGTGTGGTCTTCAGTGTTCCTAGTCAGAGAGAAAGAACGCTGCCTCTCAGGACAAAAGTCCTGGAGACATTACAACTGACTCAGTTTAGCCCGTCCCTGATCTAATCACCCTGCCCAGAGAGATGGGCTCAGTTCTGTGGGTGACCTAGCCTAGGTCATGGCCACTTCTTCAGCAGGAAGGTGGTATCAACACCACGTATGCCATGTGATCTAAGGAGGCTTCTTCTATAGAATAGTGGTAGAGTCACTCCGCTAGGAAGGATTGCTGAACAGACCAAAAAAAAAAAAATATGGCTGCTACAACTAGTCATTGACAGCTATAGGGAAACATGAGGTATGTTGAGTCTCACTCAACTCCATGTTTCTTGGTATTGGTTGATTCTTAGTTTCTGTTGTCTCCCTAATCAGTGTCTCTACTCTGGAGATGGTGGACGTGTCTAAGTGTGTAAAAATCAGTGTATATACATTTGCCCTTGGGTTTGTAAGGCTAAGGGTTAACAGAGGAGTAGGCTGATAACTGGAAGGAGCTATCTCTTTCCTAGGAAGTTCATAAATGGATCATAGACCAAAAAGTATCGAGAAACTTTGTTCATCACTAAGACATACTTTCTTCTCAAGGTGGTTACATGCGAGTTACTATAAAATTCAACAGTAGTCTGGGCTTTGAGGTGATGGCTGATGGGCAAACTGCAAAATGCACATTTAGGATAAAGAACCTAACATCTGGAGTTTTATCTGACCCTTTTGAGTGTGAAGGAGGAAAATCATAAAACAAAACCGAACAAAAAAGCCAAATACTAGTTTGTGTTTTCATGAGAAAAAAGGTGCCTCCTGAGATTCATATCTCTTTTGCTGTTGGTCCCAACTGGAATAAGAAAAATTTAGCAAGTGAAATTTAACAAATGAAAACTTGTTTAGTATTCTGGAAACCTGCAAACCTCAAAAACAGTTCTGTGACTGTCTTTTCAGTTTTTATCCAATCAGGTGCACTTAAATTTCCTCAGATGTCAATTGAGTAAAACTGTAAGAACAAAGACCACTGTGGGAATATTTCTGTTGTAAGGTATAGAAGAGTTAATACGTGAACACATTTGGTTTGACCATGACACCACCACATTCTGTGTGTCTAGTACTAAGTGTCCAGTACCTTTCCCTTTGCCCTAAACCAGTGGTCCTCAAACTGTAATGCACACAGGAATCACTTGGAAGGTGCGTGGAAACCCAGATGGCTTGGCCTCAATCCCCAGAGGTTCTGATTCTGTAGGTCTGTGGTAGGCCCTGTAATTTCCATTTCTAGCAAGTTCCTGGTGTGGTGCTGCTGCTGCTCCGGGACCACACTTGGAGAAGTGCTCCTCTCCACCGTTCTCAAAGCTCAGCTCTGGGCGAGTCATCATGGGCCATAGTTCCAGCTGCGATGGGCATTGAGGCTACCCTAGGGGGCATCAGTGGCAAGTTTCCAGTAGTGGTGATGGTCTGAATTATGGTATAGGCACAGTTGCAGAAGGGAAGCTTATGGGCGAACACAGGACTCCAGCTCATGTGTGGGGTAAAATGACAAGAGTTTGCATCCTTGGCAAGATAAGATGTACCAACCAATAATTGAGCAGATTGTTAGGGCTCCCACCAAGCATTCTGGATTTTAAGGTCAGGTTTCTAAAACTAGGTCAGAACTTGAGTGCCAGTTAGGATAGGAATTTAGTTGAAGAGACTGGTGCTCTCACGGTCGTAAGAAAGGCTGAAGCTGGAGGCCATCTGAATTCCCAGGCAGCTTACCTTGACTAGGCTTAAGGCAACAAGGCTAATTCTAGTCTCATGCATGAGGGAGACCAGTGCTGAGCAAATACTGAGCCAACACTAACTCAGGATGCAAGCATAAGTGTATCTGAATGTTTCTTGGTCACTGCATGTCACGGTCAAGATTAAGGCAGGCAGGGCCTATGTGGAAAACTATTTTGTTTCTCAAACTTCTTTTGACCCTGACATACACTACGAAATACAAAATACCTTAAGGAATAGTATACACACACACACACACACACACACACACACACACACACACACTTTCCCAAAATAGCATTTCCCTCAGCATGTTCAATGTACCCTCTTCTGTTTTGTACTATTTATTCTGCCATATTCCCTTATTTCATGAAAATAACAAAAACTTTTGTTATCCAATAATGTATTTTATGATACATGAATGGGGGCAGACCCACACTTTGAGAACTTTATTAGAACTTGCAAAGTATGCCATCCATGGCCTTGACATACAGCTGGCCTTCTCAGCCCCCATGCAGCAGCTACACATCAAGATCAGCTGCGGAACATAAAGGCACCTCCAGCGAAGAGGCCAAGCCCCTCTGGCTTCTCTCAAACTGCTCTATTACTTCCTGGAGGCTCACTTCCAGGGTCAGCCTCCTTCATTGTGGAGCTTCTTGGCTTATTGGACTTTTGCACAATTTTTGGTTTTGACCTTTTTTGACATTGTGAAAAATCTCAGGGAAGAGGCCTTCTCCTCCAGGCCTGGTTTGGGGAACCCCGTTGGCTAGGCGAGCCCTCCCTCCTCCACTGCTGAGGTTGGATGGAGACAGAAAGCAAACCAGGCATTTCTGTTCTGTTTGCTGTTATTTACCAACCCAATTCCTCTCACTGAAAATCAGCTTTATCTTCCTCTCTCCTTTGAGTGCTCTTCTTCTAGTCAAACGGCTGGCTAACAATTTTTGAAAAACTATTTATGTTAGAAATCACAACTACATAAATTTAAAAAACTGCTGACAAGTTCCAGTCGATAGACAAAACCACACTGGTGTGAGAAATATAGACCGTGGTACTATTCGATAAGGAATCAGTTCTAATATCTGTAGCAATTATAATGTGGACAAGATGGCTACTAGCCAGGAGCCCCTGGGTGGCTCAGTCGGTTAAGTGTCGGACTCTTGGTTTCAGCTTAGGTCATGATCTCACAGTTCCTGAGTTCAAGCCCCGCGTTGGGTTCTGCGCTGACAGCACGGAGCCTGCTTGGGATTCTCTCTCTTCCTCTTTCTCTGCCCCTCCCCTCCTCTTGCTCTCTGTTTCTGTCTCAAAATAAATAAATATATAAACTTAAAAAAACAAACAAACATTAGTTTAAAGAAAAGGTAGATATTAACCAATCAATCAACCAACCAGACTAAATTCCCACCAACCCAGGGGTTTGAAGAAGCAAGCCTTGGTTAAAGCCATACACAAACAGGACCAGAATAGATGGTGTGGTGATAAGCCACTTGTAAAAAAGGCAGCTTGTGTGTGTCTATCACAGTAATAAAACAATGGGTAAGATGTCTGAAACAAAGACAAAAGATCTATTTTCAGGCCACCAACTCAATCTCTGCCCAAAGATATATTCTAATGTCATAATGCTTTAAAGAATATTGTCACTTGTAAATTGGTGTAACCACTATGGAACACAGTGTGGAGGGTCAGGAAAAATTAAAAATAGAATTACCATATGATCCAGCATTCCCAATCCTGGGTATATATCCAAAGGAAATGAAATCACTGTCTCAAAGAGATGTCTGCAATGTCTGCAACCCACATTCATTGCAGCATTATTCACAATAACTGGGGCATGAAAACAATCTACGTGTTTGTCAGTGGACGAATGAATAAAGAAAAAAATGTGATATATATGTGGAATATTATTCAGCCATAAAACGATGGAAATCCTGTCATTTATGACGACATGCGTGGACCCTGAGGATATTGTGCTAACCGAAATAGTCAGACAAAGACAAATGCTGTATGATCTCACTTATACATGGAATCTAAAATAAAAGCCAAACTCATAGAAGCAGAGAGTCGGAGAGTGATTACCACAGGCTGGGGGGTAGGGGAAATTGGAGGATGTTGACCAAGTGGTATAAACTTCCAGTGATAAGATAAATAAGGTCTGAGAATCTACTGTTCAGCATGGTAACGATATACTGTATTATATACTTAAAAGTTGCTAAAAAAGTAGATCTTAAATATTTTCACCACATATGTACAAAGGCAATTGCATGAGACGATAAGGTATTAACTGACCTTATTGTGGTGATCATTTCATAATACATATGTTAAATGATCATGTTGTACATCTTAACCTTATATCATATTATATGTCAGTTATTTGTCAATAAAGCTGAAAGAAAATATTATCACAGTGGCCAAGAAACGTTTTTGAAGGTACCCTTCATTTCTCACCACTATTTGATTTTCAATCCAAGATGGAACTTTTTTAAGTGGATAATTTACCTCTTAAAATAGCTGTTTTTAAGAAATGAAATTTCAGGGGCACCTGGGTGGCTCAGTCGATTAAGTGTCCGACTTCAACTTACTCAGGTCATGATTTTGTGGTTTGTGGGTTCGAGCCCTGTGTCGGGCTCTGTGCTAACAGCTTGGAGTCTGGAGCCTACTTTGGATTCTGTGTCTCCTTCTCTCTCTCTCCCTCCCCTTCCCCTGCTAGCTCTCTCTCTCTCTGTCTCTCTCTCAAAAATAAATAAACAGTAAAAAAAAAAAAAAAGAAGAAATCAAAATGCACAAGAATCACCTTGGGAAATTCAGATTCCCAGGTGCTGCCTTACAGAGTCAGAACTCACTGCCTCTGGGGTGGGGGAAATGAGCCCTCCATGCCTTCCCTTTCCCACCATTGCAAGTGGTTTCAGTGTAGGTGATTCATAAACGCCACAGTTGGAAAACATTGTCAGGAGACAAAACAGTTTATTTCAAAGGGTCACTGAGTCTTTTCCACAGATGCACATGTCAGTGCCCTGACATTTGATGGAACGATGGAGTTGTTTTTCATACTTCTTCTCTCACTCGATTAATGGGCAATTTCCAGAACTTTCCATGTGACTATTCTCAAACTCTGGCAGGCTGGCTTGGCACAAGACCTCCCAGTTCCAAAAGCAACACAGGCTGTGGGAATACAAGAATGAGCAGAGTGGAGGGGGAGGCTGAGAGGCACAGTTGCAGGCTACTTCCAGAGCCGCGTGTGAGTCAGCACCTGCCCCGCCGTGTAGCCCCGATGCCCACCTCCGCCCTCACAAGCGTTTTTCATCCTCAGGAAGTTCCGGAAACCTTCACAACTCAAAATCCGAGATCGCAAGTAGAAAGCAATTTTACCTCGTGAAATCAAAGACAAATACAAAAATAAAACAGACAAACAAAAATACTAGGTCATTTCCAGTCAGATGCACTAAAAGGAGGATTTAAAATAACACCGTAGCCTTAAAAAAATGCAGTTGTAAAGCATACCTAAGGAGGGAAGCTTGGTTTTTAAGAACTCTCATTGTCTGGCTTCCTCTCAGAGACCTAGAATTTACCATCCAAAAAAAGTCATTTATGCCCCTCTGGCTCAGTTTCTTATCCGTGCAATGGGACACAAGGATTATTTCCTTCTTAAATGATGCACAGGAATGTCCCGTGAAATGATTAGGCAGATCTAAGCCTTTCAAAACAACATTCTTGTGATTTTCTTGTGCAAACGAGAGAATTTACCCCTAGCTCATTAGTGCCTTTGGTCAGAGAGAAAGAGAGAGAGAGAGAGAGAGAGAGAGAGAGAGAGAGACAGAGAGTCAGAGAGAGGGAGAAGGAAACTTTTTGGGCAAGCCATTATAAATGCCAATGAATATCAGCACCTTACTGAAAACTAAGTAAATAAAAAGAATTTCTCAGAAGCCCCAGCGTGCTTCAGTAAAGAGTCTCTGCAGATTGAAGTGATTTATTGTCAGACAATTCACCTAGAGACATTTTCCTCCAATTGCTAAAGGTCTGGCAAAGAAGAATCTTTAATGACATATTCAACAGAAGATATCTTGGAAGGTCCTCTTAGCTCCTCTTTGGGATCCAACAAGGGGACAAAGTTAGAAACTGGGAAGCATTTGGCTGGCTCCTCATCAGAAAAAGAGATATTTAATCCCATCTAGTATTACATGCAGCTTTGCTCAAAATAAAGCAGCTGCTTGGGAACTGATTTCAGCCCCTTCCTGCTTAAGCAGATCCATTTTTTTGTGTGTGTGTCTTCTTCAGCTGAATCTGACTTGTCAGGCTGAGAACATATGTGTGTGCCATTCTAGAAAGAATGCACATTTATTTTCCTCCCATTTAATGTTTGAACATGATCACAGTCACCAGATGGGTCAGAAAAACAATGACAGCATGGTATAAATCTTCAGAGGGTTTATCAATCTGATTGAATTGAGAAGATAAAGTGGGTTTTGCTAGGAATCCAATAAACTCTCTTCACCACAAAGAATAATAAGGGTTTGTGCCAATTTTCTCCTTTATTACCATCTCTGCCCTTTTGCTTTTTATTCTCTTTTCTGTTTCACTTCCTTCATATTATAAGGCTCACTTTACTCTCTAAAGATGTTAGGTGAACCTCAGTTCTTCTGGACTAATTAATCAAAGAAATTGGAGAGAGCATGTTGGCAGTAGAAATAGTACAGGGCTTAAAACTGGACAGACAGGAGTTTGAATATGGGCTTTCTCCACCCCACTGTGTGGTCCTTGAGGCTCAGTGTCCCTACCTAAAAAAATGAGGCTAACCTTTCCAGTGGTTGTGTGTTCTAGAGATTATGGGTGTATGCAGGTGCGTGATTTCTGGCCCAATAAAGACTATTATTACCTTGGACACTCAAGGCCAAATTTGTTAGCTGGAAGTTCATTCTTTTTTAAGGGGGTAGGAATTGTTACCAAGAGGAGAGGAGCATTCCTTACCAAAGATCTTTAATAGCACCATGGGATACAACCTGTATCCTCTGATTTTGGGGTGGCCCTGACTGTGGGAATGGCTGTCCAGCTCAGTGATTTTTGTTTCCTAAGCATTGAAACATTCAATGTGCTATCGTGCACCAATTGGGAGATGACAGTTCCTAGTTCTACGCGCAGCGATGGGCAAGATCAAACTCCAGGACTCTATTGCTCTCCGACGTGATGCTTGGCAATATCTGGATTTAAAAATATAAATGGTTAGATTCTGTTGGAACTTACTGGAGGTCCTGGTGGCCTTACTCCCCACCGTAATTAGCGGTTGGAAATTTGCAGAATTAACCTACGGGAGACATCTGAGGTTAGGAGGCTGTCATTTTGGCTCATGAACTTAATAGCTGGTAGATAAAAGATTTCACATAAGTCACTGTTCCTTGTGGTTACTTTCACCGGGGAAGGTAGACTCCTTTCTGAAAATGACTTAGAAAACAAGAGAGGTTATTAGAAAACAAACAAGGTTATTTTTATGGTCACATTTTAAGATTTCATAGTCAAGTGAAAAAAAACCTCTTTGAGGAGGGGCAGTTTGAACTGAGCCCATGTGAGGAAGCCAGCCATGCAAAGATTGGACAGGAACATTCCAGGCAGAGTACTCATGGGCTGCAGATAACCTGAGGTCGGAATAGATTGGTGGCTGAGCGACAATAAGAAAGCCAGTATAGCTGGGATGGAGGGAATAAAAGGAGAAAGGCATGGGGCGATGGGGGTTGGGGAACAGAACATGGGAGCAGGTGGGGCCAAGCAAGCTCTTGAAGCTGGCAGGTCTCCAGTGGGTATCTTTAGTCAGATAAGGAAATGACTGGCAGAGAGTAGATTCAGGGGGAGGCGTGCATAAAATCGGGAGCCCAGGTAGGGGGCTGTTGCAATAGTACAGGTAGGAGATATTAGGAGATATCAGTATCCTGTGCCAGGGAGATAGAGACAAATAGAGATAGAGACAAATGAATGGATCCAGGATACATTCTGGAAGTAGCCTTTGAAGAGAATGTGCTGATGGTTTGGGGCACCTGGGTGGCTCCGTCGGTTAAGCGTCTGACTGTTGGTTTCAGCCGAGGTCATGATCTCACAGTTTATGGGTCCGAGTCCCACGTCGGGCTCTGTGCTGGCAGTGTGGAGCCTGCTTGGGATTCTCTCTCCCCCTCTCTCTGCCCCTCCCCCGCTCACTCATGCTCCCTCTCTTTCAAAAATGAATAAATAAACCTTTAAAAAATTAAAACAAACAAACAAAAAGAATGTGCTGATGCGTTGGCTGTTGAGAGCAGAAGGGATGAGGCAAAGAGTGAAATCAAGGATCACCCCTTGGTTTTCAGTTTATTCAAACATTTGGCATTGGGAGCTGATGCCGAGCTGGGAGGTGGGCCCAGCACAGGTCTTGGCAATCAAAACCACAGATGTTGTTTGGGCTGTGCTAAGACCCAAGCGATGGTCTTTAGAGTTTGATCTGAATCAACAGTGTATTTAGTGAAAGGACAAGAAGTAAGTTCACCATCATAAAGGCCAAATTACTGAAGGTCATGTGCAAAGAGAAGCCTAAACCATGGAGAAGACCTAATGTGACTCTGAAATGTGATTTAGAACCTGCCAGCTTTGCTTCTTTCCACACCTCTCAGCTGCTCCTTTTGGATGCCTCCTTCCCATTGTGTTTCCCTGGGCCATGCCTAGAGAGAGCACAATGTTCTCTTTTCTCCCTTCCTGCTGGGCTTTGTCCTTGTAGCCTCCACTAGTTTTCGGTGCCTAGCAAACGGCTGGCACTGAGCTGGTGGTCACAGAGTGTCTTTTAAAAAATATTTTATGTTTACTCATTTCCTGAAAGAGAGAGAGAGAGAGAGAGAGAGAGAGAGTGAGCGAGAGAGGAGCAGAGAGAGAGAGGGAGATACAGAATCCGAAGCAGGCTCCAGGCTCTGAGCTGCCAGCACTGAGCCCGATGCGGGGCTCGAACTCACAGACCACGAGATCATGACCTTACCAAAGTCAAATGCTTAACTGACTGAGCCACCCAGGCGCCCTTTGTTTTTGTTGTTAATTTTTTTATGTGTCTTTTAAATGAATGAGAGAATGAATGAAGGTGTGCTGAGAGGCCTAGGTCTCCACTGCTCATTCCAGGCTGTCATTTGAGAGTGGGGGACATTGAATTGAAGGTAGGTGTCAGCATCAGCTTCTGATTTGGACTTCTATTTATGGCACAGAGTTTTCATCTCCCACTCGCATTTTGGTAAGTGGCTGTTAATCCTGCTGTACCTAAATTCTTGCCTCGTTAACCTAGCCACACTTCCAGGCTCTCGAGGACAGGAGCCCATCGAGGTCTTACCAGGTCCCTGTCCTGCCTACAGTCCATCCTTTTCATGCTCCCTTGAGCCCATGCTTGTGATGAAGCTATGGCCATTTTCCTGAAAAATATTACCTGCTCCCAGGTCTCTGTTTCTGAGCCCTCTGGCCTACCAGGTCAGTCCATCCTTCCTTTTGGGACCTGCCCTGCGATAGCTCTTTGCCAGTGTTCCTATTTGCTGCCCATCACTGTTTGGTTTAACCACATGCTACTTAACCATAAGCCACCGCAAGGCCTAACCGCACCTCGGCGATGTGCCGCCTCAGGGAACATAGCCAGTTCAGCTGACAGGCATCTTCAACTCTCCAGCCACAGCTATCATTCTTCAATCTGGCCAAGTCGTTAGACAACTGACATAGTCAAACAAAACACAGAGAGGAGAACATAAAACCTCCTACTGGTATGAGGAAAAGTAGCAGGCAGTGGACAGTCACATGGCTCCAGAAAGTCACATGTGATAAGGTATTTTGGAGGGAGAGAGAGAGAGAGAGAGAGAGAGAGAGGGAGGGAGAGAGGGAGAGAGAGAGAACACAAATAACCTGACACATCTATCTACGAATACTTCTGCTTTTCAGTTGTTAAGTCCATTCATTCTCTTAGGAGAAAATTTAAGCTTTGCCACACTGTCGTAGGTCAACAAACTCTGATTAAACTCTTACTAAAGGGCTGAATGTGTGCTAGGAACTACAGGCACCAGTTTCCATCCATTCACTTGTTTAACAGGCAGAAATGAACCCCTACTATGAACCCATCTTTGAACATCTTTGGCCAAGATACATTTCTGTGGTTCCCTCTCTTCTAGGAACTTGTAGGGAATGACAGATACACTCCTTGGTGGCCCTTTTTCACCCACGATATGATTCAAATCCAAAAAGCTCTAAACGCTAAAATAAGTGTAAGGAAGTCCAACAAAGTACTGATTTTCTCCTGTGATGATGGTTTCAACACGTTGGTTAAAGTAAATATCGATCATCAAAATATTTCCTCCTTTTTTTTCATTTTTGTTGTTGCTGTTGACTCTTTCGCTGAGGTCACACGCAGATTTCCTGGTTGGTAATTCTGCACTGCTCATAGTTAATGGGAGCAATGGACAGGTGCACAGATTTGAATAAATAATTGCTACATAAAGAGATACACCCTACAATAGAAGTGTATCCAGAGTAACGAACAGGGAAGTAAACATAGTTCTGTGTGAACACAGCACTCCCTACCCCTCCCTTCTTTTTTGCCTTCGCATTCATATTCAGGGGAAATTATTTCCAGATTCAGGGCAAAATGGAATGTATGAATGTAAATCACAGTTCTTACAAAAAAGTAAGGTAACATATGGCTGTTTAGGTTTTGGTGTGAGATGAAGAAGCCAACTCAGAAATATCCACCTGTACTTTCGAAGCTTTGTAGGTCTTGTTATTGCAACCTTAAGGTGTGAATTGCGTGCGCTGTGTCTGAAATTAAAGTTTAGGAGAACTGCTAGCTCAAAAGCTTCTTATGCTTCCTTTTTCCTCATTGCTAAGTTTTAGCTTGCACAACTTGTTCAAAGGATAGCATCAAAGGATCGTTTTATCAGTTAGTTTAGGGTAATAGACTGGGGTCGAACTCTAGTCAGTAAAGGGAAACTTTTCAGACTTGGAGTTAAAGTTCAATCTGTTATTCTTGGCAAATGGCCTGAGAGGGAAATAGAATTCATGGAGGAGGCCTGTTGGCTGGACAGCTATCTGATCCAACAGTTGCTATGAACAGATCACAGAATGGAATCATCAAATGAATGTTCACGCACTACTGACAGCATGGAAATATTTCCTTTTCCTTGCATATCTGTTTCTTTAAGTGCTGTTCTTAGTGCTCCTTCAATATAGCAAGATTTCAGTCAGTGTGAGTGAAAGAATAAACGTCTCCATGTGGATTCAATTCTGGTGTTCATTAGGTTACAGCAATCAGGAATGTATTTGCCCTGGGACTCATGTTTCTGCTTCATGTTGAAGGTGATTACTTGGCATTCAGATCAGATTGGTAATGATTTCTTCCTCTCTGATGTCCAAAGACAAGAGGGAATTCGTGTCTGGTGCCACTTGTGAAACGATTGAGAACAGTGGTCAGCTGAGGTGGTGACAGAAGGCTCATCCTGGGTCTAATCAGTAGTATTCCCTGCTCTTGTTGTCTTAGTACCAACAAGAAGGAGGGGGTCGCAGGGATAGAAAGAAAGGGAGAGAGAGGTAAGAAATTGCATAATGAGGGTCTAAGGACGATGCAATGGATGGGTATGTTCCTACTTCACCACCCATGGGCATTGTCTTCTGCTATTGAAAGGAAATCGTTGCTGGACACAAACCATTGCTCCTGAGCCCAGGCCATGCCCAGTCTGGTGTTCCAGTGGACCCCAGCCAGCCTGTGTGCACATGAAAGGCATACTGGGGAATGGAGGCTGGTCTGTGTCTAAAGAGTGACACCACTTCTAAGCCTGTGGTCTCCCCTTGTCCAGTCACCTTGTCTGGGGTCCAGTGACCTTTCTGTACTTTGTGTCTTATGCTGCCAAACCCAGAGAAGCTTTCTGGTGTCTGGTAAAAGTTTTGCTCTTCCCCCGTTGTCCCCTTGGCAAAAACAAATGTGTTCTCCCTGATTTATTACTGAGACACAGCCATCATTTTGAAAGTATTCCCTCACCAGTATCACTTTTCCTCCATCATCCCGTAGGGCTTATAGGGGAAGATTAAGACTGAAAGTGTCAGTGCCAATACAGACATGTCCTGAGATGATAAGCCTATTCAGAGGCAAGATACTTTAAAAAATATAAATGAAAAGGTCACAAATATGATTGAAATCCAATTGGTGAAACACATAATGATAATAAACGTGAACACCCATAGAGCAATGCCCAGTACTGTTTGAGGGCTTTGCTTGTATTAACTCACTTACTTAATCCTCACAATAACTCTGTCATTTTGGTGCAATTTACTGTCTCAATTTTTTTAGGTGTTTTTTTTTGTTTTAAACTTAAAATTTTTTTTTTTTAATGTTTAGAGAGAGAGAGAGAGAGAGAGAGAGAGAGAAAGTGGGGGAGGGGCAGATAGAGAGAGGGAGACACAGAATCCAAAGCAGACTCCGGGCTCTCAGCTGCCAGCGCAGAGCCTGATGCAGGGCTCTAACCCACGAACTGTGAGATCCCAGACCTGAGCCGAAGTTGGTCACTTAACTGACTGAGCCACCCAGGTACCCCGTTATTGTCTCCATTTTTAACAGATGAAGAAACTGAGGCACAGAGATGTTAAGCATTTAGTCACACAATTGATAAGTCCCAGACCTGGATCATAAGTTTGTGTACTTAACCAGGACAAGACAGGAGTGTAACATACCGGTCAAAACAAGAGGACGCTCTGCAAATAGGAAAACCGTGTGGATTTGGATTGAGAGGGCTCTGCTGCTGGACAAGTCACTGAGCTAATTTGAGTCTCAGTGTCCTCAGTAGAACACAGAGATAATGCACCTGCTTCACAAAGCTTTGTGTTAAGGAAGACTTTCATGGGAAGACATCTAACTATAGGTCTGGGGCAGAATGAACGTTCAATGGTGTTTTCCTCTTCCCTCCTATATCCACCCAAGTCCCTATCTAGCAGGCTCAGTCTTCAGGTATATTGCGGCATGACGGAGGTAATGTCAGTGTCTGCTAATAATAATAACTAAGTGGAATTTGTAATTTATTGAAAAATATTGAGCGTTGTGACTTCTACAACAATGGCTCCCCATAGATATCCATGATGTAACCCTCAGAACCTGTGAATTTATTAGCATTATATGGCAAAGGAGACACTGCAGATGGAAGAAAGGTTGCTAATCTTTAAGTCGGGAGATTGTCCTGGGTTATTCTGCTTGGCCCAATGTAATCACTTGGACCCTTAAAGGTGGAAGAGGAAGGCAGAAGAGTCAGGGAGAAATGCAGTGGAAGAAGAGACCGTAACCATCATTACTGGCTTTGAAGATGAAGGGGGTCATGAACCAGGGAATGCAGATGGCTTCTAGAGGCTGGGGATGGCCCGGCGCTCACAGCTGGCAAACAAGCAGGGCCTCGGTCTTATCATCACAAGACACTGGGTTTGGCCAACAACCTGAGTGAACTTGAAAGTGGCTTCATCCCCACAGCCTTCTGAAAGGAAGGCAGTGCTGCAGACACCTTGATTTCTGCCTGTGAGACTACGCCGAGGGCTCCAGGTGAGCCATGGTGTTCCCGGACCTCGGACCTGCACAACTGTGACATAATGAATGCGGTTTGAAACTGCTAACGTTGTGGGAATGTGTTACTATGGCAGTAGAAAGCTAATACAAACATCTAGTTTGTCCCAAGAACCCAGCCAGGTCCTGGGAACGAAGCTCCGAGCTGCATAGATTGCTATCGGCGCAATGGGCTCACCCAAGTCCAGATATTGGCAGAGGCCATTTCTTTTTCAATCCTGTTTGCCAATTGTCCCTAAAGCAAATTGCTTGCTGGTGTGAGCCTCAGTCTGCAGCTGTCAGACAGTCATAATCACACAGGGTTTTTCTCTGGAACTGAGGTGTAAACACTTGCGAGCTGTTTTCCATATAGTCCTTGGGTGACCTGTGGAAACTCAACTTCCTCCTAACGCTCAAATGGCTGTCTCCTCCCAAGACAGGGGCTGTGCCCCTGTGCTCACAGATGTGGTTTGGAAAGACACTGCCTCCAGCTCAGGGGGAGCACTTATTTGATGGGATAATTAGATTAGCTGCCCAAATTAGTTTTTAGGAAATATCCCCATGTGTGTCTTTTTTGACTGTGGCCCCTTTTGTAATTCTTTAGACAATGGTAATTATCAGATGAAGGAAAGAATTAAAATGGAAAGACAACAAAAGAGTTCTCACTGTACTGATCTCAGACAAATTTGAGATCATCAGACAATTGGTTGCAACAAACCAAGGTCACATGCAAACAAACGCAATTATCTAAAAATACAAAATACTGCCCTCAGCAAACAACCTTAAGAACTGAACAAATATTTAGATTTGCCAGCATCTGTTGAAAATCTGTACGAAATGTCTCCAATAAACTGAACAATGCTTAAGAAACACTTGGGCTAAATAACCTGGAAAGAAATTATTCATATTTACTAAAGAATTACCTAAATCAAAGCCACACATGCCGGAATATAATCCTATCTGGAGAATTTATCTCCTGGGATAAGCTTTTCCTGACCATCTTGTCTGATTTATTACACTAGTAATTCTCACTTCATCCTATTTATTTTCTCTAGAGTACTTAACAGTGTTTGGCACTATCTTCTTTAAGTGGTTCCCTCAGTCTCTCTCTCTCTCTTTCTCGAATGTGACCTCTATAAGGACAGGGGCTTGTCTTTCAGTTTTTCAGAAGTCTTTCGTGCATCTGTACTTACGGTGATTTTCCTCTAGAGAACCCTCAGCCTTCTTCCGCCATGTATTTTCAAGGAAGTTGAATCTATCTTGGACTCCAGTCTTGAAACATAGGCAGGCACAGCTCAAACCAATCCGCATATTCCATCCAGCTGGCTAGAAAGCTTGGTGTCATGGGCACACAACTGAAGTCATACCTACCAGGATTAATGTGATCGAATTCTCGGACTTTTGTTTGAGCTTTTCCACTTGAGTCATAAGCTTGAGAGGGTGAGGGGGCTGGCATAGCTATTGCCATTCTACCTCCACACTGAGTTTCTCAGAATGAATGAAAGGCTGAGTCCAGAGAAAGGGAATCCTGATGGCATAACTCGGGTCCCAAATCCTGTCATGTCAAATTCGGCACAAACGTGGAGTTTTTACTTAAATGCACCAATGAAGATTTTTCTCAAAATAAAGAGCCGCAAGCTGAATTTTAACTGACAATTTGAATAAGCCAGAGAAGCATAAAGTGCTGTGGAGTAATGCTGTCGTTAATCTGGGCACAACATTTCTACAACTGCAACTGAAAAATCACGTGTGTATATGTGCTGGTAGGGGTGTCACTCAGCCACTTATCATCCTGTCTCTTGGGATCCAATACATTTAGAAAACCCAAGACAGGAGAAACAATATAGTATATTTACTACTGCCTAAAATGGCAAGTGAAATCTATGATTTAGGGCTTTTGAAACCAAATAGCATTTCTGTTGTTCTCAAGTTGGCAGCTTTAAACTAGTTGGGTAAACTTTCTGCTGTACAAGTTGAATATCAATGGCCTGAAAGCAAGTTATTATTTTTTTTTTATTAAAAAAAAATTTTTTTTTCAAAGTTTTATTTATTTTTGGGACAGAGAGAGACAGAGCATGAACGGGGGAGGGGCAGAGAGAGAGGGAGACACAGAATCGGAAACAGGCTCCAGGCTCTGAGCCATCAGCCCAGAGCCTGACGCGGGGCTCGAACTCACGGACCGCAAGATCGTGACCTGGCTGAAGTCGGACGCCCAACCGACTGCGCCACCCAGGCGCCCCTGAAAGCAAGTTATTGATGAGGTGGATTAGTTTGAGTTCACACGATATTTTACTTTGTTTGTTATTATTTTCCTATGTAATCAAGTAACTATGGAATGGCCAACGGATGTACTTTACAAAAGCAAGAAGCCCTGAACATAGTTACTTAAAGAGTATTCCCTTTAGGAAGAATGGCTGACTGATGTATTGTCATGAGAGACAAGATGGCTGTCCTGCTGGGTACATTGGTGAGTAGGGGGTGTAGTAATCTGACTAGAGCTATATTTCAACCTGTGGTTCAGTGATTTGTTTTTGTTCAAGACTTTAATGTGAAGATGAAGGGGAAAGAGGTGGAATGGTCTGTCTAGAGAGTTATGGAGAGGCAAAAGAACAGACTTGCAGGAAGAATCTTAATACACTGAGAAGAAAGTCAAGAATTAATCATCGGTCCTACTATTGAGCACCCACTGAGCACATACTGAAGTTTTAGGTGTTTATTAGTGGGGACTTTGTGGGGAACAACAGAAATTATTTGAAAGATTAAGCCTTGGTAATCTCAAAAAACTCATAAAAAAGAGAAATGCTAAGAGACATTGTAAGAACAGACATTAAGGATATACATCCAAAGTATGTCCTCAGCTCCATGCTTCAGTTCTGAGGGAAGATCTTGGCAAACACCACAGAATATACCACAAGTACCTTCAGCAAATTCCAAAATTACTTCATGTAAGATGCATGTGTGACCAAAGGGAAAGGTTAAGGTTTCAGAGGGCTGGCTAAGTACCTGGCAAGTGTTGGAGACCTGGGCCCAGGAAGACCAGTGATTCTTTGCCATTTGGATCAAACACCTTAGTGAGAGAGGAAAAAAAAAATGAAATCTACTACATCAGAAGTCAAAATATCAAGACTGACTCAACACTGAGCTAGTAAATAGCACACCTAAAGTCCTCTGATTCCCTACATATGATATGAGTTAAATGGCTCTAACTTCAAAGGAGGGAAGCCTAAAGTGGGGGTTGCTGTGGAAAATGTGCCATCTACCATCAGATCCCAGGCTTGGTCAACAGAAGACTGACAGATAAAGGACAGTTCCTATGGAGAGAGTAGAGAGATGTGCCAAGGCAGACAGCCTAACTAAATCTAACAATGGATAATAAGAGGAAATGTGGGTGAGTGGGTGGGTGGATGGGTGTGAGTAATTGGGAGAGGTGCAGGGAAGTAGGTAGTCCCAGGAAGGTAGAATACAGGAGTCCAGAAGTGGGACCTTGGCTCATACAAGGCAAAATACTTTTTTCCTTAAAAGGGTTGGAATAGGGGGTAAGGCATTAAGAACCAATGTCAAATGTAGAACTGGATAAACAAGATTTCTAGACCTCAAGCACCAGAATGTGATGATATTGGGCCGGCAGGAACCTCCTGTGGTGGAGTCTTGGTTCTGCACTCCTTTAAGCCTAGAGTGAAGTTCAGTCTGCAGTGGACAGCTGTGAAATCCCAGATCTGGAGATCGGCGGGCCACGTAGGTAAATAGGACATAGAACCTCATTAAAGATCTGTGCTCCTCAAATTTCTGTTTTTGGCCATTCTTTCTTCACTCTCCCTGGATGGTTTCACCTTCCAGCTACATACTGGAACTTTCCTCAGCTCTTCATCTCAATTATCTATCATTTGTCTATCATCTATCTATCTACTGCATGTTAAGAATTGCTCTCAAATGTCCCTGGGATATTTTTGGGCTCAACAGCATGCGACATAACTATGTAACCCCAGGAGATTGGGAAGCTATCTTGAAAGACTACCTTACTGGAGTTCAATGATTCATGTGATCCCATTGCACTCATCCATCCATCCAGCCATCCATCCATTCATCCATTCATCTGTCCGTCCAAAACTTATTTACTTCTGTCCATCCAAAACTTATTTACTTAATAGAACAGATGAAATCCCTACTTTCATGGAACTTACAGTCTAGAACTCAGGTTCATCGAATCTCATAGACATTTCAGATTCAGTGCATTCATGTCACATACGTGAGAAAACATTATTTGTTGTGTTGCATGGTTGGTCTGAAATGTTGCATATTTTGATGACTTTTTACGAAGAAACAACTGTATGATCCAAGAAAGTAGCATGGTAAAGATCTTCAGTGGTTTCCAGGGCTTTATCCAACCAAGCTGCTACACTGTAACACCTTCCAAACAGTCCATCGATTGGTGATGCACAAGTTAAGAAAACAACAATAGGAAAATAAGTTAATGTTTCTTATTAGAGATACATGTTTCTTATGGAAAATATAAATAGCCAAAAATAATAAAATCACCTATAATCCTACTATCTAGAGATACTCACTGCTAATTATCCAAAGTATTGCTTTCCGGTTTTCAGACATGTACATAACTACCCTACACTGTTTCATGTTTTTCTTTTTATACATTATGTCACAAATTATCTTTCTATAGTATAACCTTAGCGGCTATCCACAGTCCCATCTCATAGATGTACTGTAATTTATATAATTAATCTCATATTACTTGAATATAGGTTGTCCCCAATATTTTCAGTGTTCGTTTCAACAAACATCTTGTAAAGATACCTTTGTGTCCATTTCTTCTGGAACAAATCCTTACAAGAATTTATGGCTCAAAAGATATGCAAAACTTTCAATGCTTTTGTTATATATATTATCAAATTTCACTCCAGAACGCTTTTATGCCCAAATTTGCAATAAACAATTGTGATCAATTCCTTATTATACTAGGAACCTGACTATATAAACTCCCCTGATAAGTGAAAGCAATTGGATTGACTATTAAACCTTCTGCTTCCCTTTGTTTGCATGTACCCTTTTTTCTGGCAAATGAAATAAGAGCATTTCATATTCAGAACAATTACTGGAAATTCTGGTGGTTAGGTCCTACTAGACCATGTGTAATGGTGTCTTAGATAAAACTATTTTCAAAAATGGATTTAAATATGTTAAATGTATCAAGTGGCTGGAATCCTGAAGTCGGGTTAACCTCATGTTGATTGCACTTCTGGGTTGTAGTGGAACATGGAGAACTTTGGGGCCTTTATGAATGCATGTTTTCATAGCAGTTCTGGCTACAAGAAGCTTTATTTCCTTAGGCATCTAGAGAGCAAACAGATGAAACCAGTGGTACTCCCCAACCCCTCATTGTTCTTGAGCCGTGTTAAAGTCAGAATTTCTTGAAACTTCAGAAAGTGGGTTATGGCATCTCTTTTCTTACTTTTGTTCTTTTATTTATTTATTTTGAGAGAAAGAGACAGAAAATGTGACCGGGGTGGGGGGGGGAGGGCAGAGAGAAAGAGAGAGAGAGAGAGAGAAAGAGAGAGAGAGACAGAGAGAGACAATCCAAAGCAGGATCCACACTGTCAGCACAGAACCCGATGCAGGGCTTGAACCCATGAACCATGAAATCATGACCTGAGCTGAAATCAAGAGTCACACTGCTCCACCCCGGTGCACCCTACCTTTTGTTTTAAATTCCTTCTGGCACAGTTTTACATAGTCTTCCTAATTTCTAAAGACTGCTATCCTCAGAGCAGATCTGTAACTTCTTGCCTGGAGAAAGCTCACCGTTTGGTGGGGATGTGTGGTAGTTTAAAGAGCCATAGATTCTTTGCTGCTCCTCCCATTAGGAAGTGGAGTCTGTTTCTGCTTCTCTAGAATTTGGGATGGTCTTGTGACCTGCTTTGATCAACGATAAGTGAAGGAAGTGATACTGAACAGATTCTTGATCTGGCCCTTTAACAAGTCAAGCAACTTGGAGGGAGGCTGCCATGTTGCAGGGAGGCTCCGGAGAGGCTGCTGAGTGACAAACCAGCAAGTGGAGAGAGGACTTGGCCAATGAGAGGCCATCCCTGATGTCCAGGCTCCAGGTGTGCTCCCAGAGGGACACTGCTGCGTGAGTGACCTCAGTCAGCTGTTACTACACCTATGGAGTAGAACTGCCCAGCTGAACCCAGTTGGCCCAGAAAATCATGAAAAAATTTTTTTCTAAAACGTTGCTTTAGGCTAGTAAGTTTTGGGATGGCGTGGTATGCGCGAGTAAATAACTGAAACAGAGGAACGAATGTACAATTTCATTTCATAGTACTATCGGTTACAAAGAAATAAGTTGTAGAACATAATTGGGTATCAACAATTATCTGGGAAAGTCAGAAAAGTCTTCCTTGGAGGAATGATACTTGACTTGAATTTTGAGGAATGAATCAGAGTTTCTGGACAAGGAAGAGGGAAATAATCCCATCCATTTTTGATGGAATGAACAGCCCCAAAGAAGAATTGGAGGCTTGGAAGAATGGGACATCTTCAAGGGACCTGATAACTTGATATTGACAAGGGTTTAATCTGATGGTCTAGACAACACCTCTGCAAAATTAGGAGGAGGAATAATAACAGTAATCTCACACTTCTCTTTCTTTCGTATCCTTCTATCAGGGGAAAAGACCCTAGAGTTGAGGCATTTCACCTACTCACATTTTACAGGGCCGAACATTTTCTCAAGTATTAATGAGACAAAAGGAACTGCTTTTGTTGAAAGGCAGTGTCTGATCCTCATTTACTAGTCTAGCTAAATGATTAATTCATTCCAGAAACAAAAACAAAGACACAGCCATATTATAAACATGAATTCCTCAAGAAACCCGTCAATGGACCACCTAGGAGGCTCTCGGGGACCACCAGTCAGGATTGGTCTGGGCAAGATGATGACGTGGTTGGAGTTTATCTTGGTGTTCCCGGCCTCCCATCTCTGTGTCTTCAATTCGGTGTCTCGGTAGCACCAGGATCTCATCTTCCTATGAAAATCTGCTTCCCAGAAAGGCTCAGATGCATGTGTTCTTACTTAGAAGCATGACCCCAACAAGAGGGGTATTGCCTCTCCCCCAGAGGGATGTCCATTGTAGTTGTTAGAAGATGAGGATTTAAGCTAAAGGGATGATTCTGTGATGGTAGGCTTTTTTTTTTTTTTTTTTTAAGTAAGCAATTTAGTGTGAAAGAATTTGGAGTTGGGGTAAGGAGACAGAACATGCTGCCTTCTCAGTTTTTCTGTAATCACATCCTTTTAAGAGACTGCCTTTGTCTCTTATAGTTGATCCATTCACAAAGTTATCAAAAGAAATAGGCTAGGGTCAAGCACAAAGCTAGGTGCTCTGCAGAATGCGATCGTTAAAAATAGTCCCTGACTTCAAGGAGCTCATAGCCTAGTAAATGAGGTAACAATTGATAATGCATGACAATAAAGCAAGGCAGAATAATAGATAAAGACATATACAAAGTACTATATGGGACCGCTGCCTCCTGCCCCCCCACCACCAAAAAAAAAAAAAAATGTTTATTTCTAAAAGGCGTAAGTCACCAGAGTGGAATAGTGGTCAGGGCAGGAGGAGGGCAATGTGTGGTTGGTATTTTTAGCCTTACATAGGAATCATTAGAAAGTTAAGTTACTTCATGAATTAATAACCTAGTGAATGACTGGTGTGCCGGAGCTTAAGGTAAGTGGTGGCATGGGGTGGGAAGTGGTATAGGGATCATGCTTTAATTCCAGATCTAAGGGGAGGCATTGAAGCTCTCGTGTTCATTTGTGGGGCAGAATGTGTTGCTGGGTCCCATGATATAATACACATTCAAGATAGTTTCTCTGATATTGTGAAGGGTGAGGTCAGAAAGGAAAGAGACTTCAGACAAGGACACACATGAGGATTTATCTGTTTATTTATCCATTTATTCAACAGAAGTTGCATCAGTATCTACTCTTTGCCAGACTACAATAACCCATGTAAAAGAATGTGAGATATGGAGTGAGCTAGAAAGATGGCTGTAGGGTTTTAAAGTAGGGGATGGGATCATCCTTCTGTATCTTCTCTGTGGTATTTTTCTCAAAAGCAGGGCATGGCCCTTCCGCCATTGTCCAAGTTGGCTGTCTACATATAGCTGCTGGCTGGTTGTAAAAAGAAGGGGCATGGGTAATGATAGAGCTCTGGGAGGGGCCTTTGGTCCCTGGATGGGAGTGGAGACTTTGAATCCAGAGCTTCTTTCCTGAAGTCCAGAGGGAGCAGAAGCTTCTATGTACCTTTTCATCTCACTCAAGCCTCTTCCCTAATAAGACCCTGATGATTTTCTCTGAATGTTTTGTTACCAGGACAGTCTTTCTCTGCAGACTTATAGGGGCCTGGGATTTGAACAGGGGGCCAGAGAATTAGATTCAATGCTTCTCTGCAAGTTGTAGAGAATACATTTCTAAATATAAAAATTAACCTCAAAATATGTGATCCACGGATGCAAATGATATCTGCTTCTAGCAGCCTTTGGGAAGTTTTCCTCTTCAAAAGCACTAACCTGGGAATATGGACAAAGAATCAGGATGGTGTTGATGAGTGTGGGTACTCCCGCTACACTAGGGAGAGTACGGAGGTAAGGAGTACGGGAGCCGGTGGCTGAAGGGGGAAAATGGCAGGATGATGCATGCACCCCAAAAAATCTCCAGGGCAATTTGGAATGTTACCACTTTGCATTTATTTCTGTCAAATTGTTTCATTTTCTCTCTTCGCCTCTACTCTCTGATCTCACTTTTCTACTCTTTCTTTAAAATGAATAATACACCTACTAACGTAAGATGTTCAGAATAGGGAAAATTATGGGGGGCAGGTATATATTAAAATTCTGCACTTCCAATTTTTCTGTAAACATAAAAGTGCTCTAAAAAGTTTATTAATAGAAATAAATATTTTTAAATCTAATTGTATAATCTACAATGAAAAAACCCCTGAATAATGCATTCAGATTTTTCTCTATGCAGATTTCTTGATTTTCCTTTAATCAGATTAATGTCCTGTTTAAAGCACACTATGATCTGTTGTGTTCTTTTGCCTCTAGTGGGACTATCTTTATTTTTGAGCAACATCTAGTGGATTTAGGTGAGGAGAGGTTCCTGGGATCAGTTTAACAAAATAGGGGAAGTGATGCCCTTCATGTAAATATTTTATTCCATGGTGCCATTTAGAGAGAATTTTATTACTGTGCTCTAAAATTAAGCCTATGGTGTCAGCTGGGAGACAATATCCTCAGTGGCTTAGACTCTATGAGTTTGCAATCAGAGACCCATTGGGACTGTCTCTCCCATGGCCAGAACACATGGGTCTGGGGAGTGGACCTGGGAGTAGATCCTCTTACTAATAACCCAACTGTGATTATTTTGTTTTTCATTTGTTTTGGAGGTCTTGCTTCCAGAGAGCTAAAAGGTTTCATGAGTGCCCACAACAGTGGTTTCATTGAATTGGAAGGTAAGACTACCGCCTGACCATTTTGGGCTCCTTGTGCCACTGAACCGGCCGGGCCAAGAATGCGTTACTCTACTGGCTAGGGGGATTGACATGATTACTGAGGCAAAGTGGGTTGCTACTCACAGCAAGAGCAAGGAGGGGTACATGGTAGCTGATTCCTGCAGATTATACTTTAAGGTTCTGTTTCTGGCTTTATAGTGATCCACGTAGATGAGTATATAGGAGAGAAGTCTCATCTGGAAACACAAGTAGAGATTTCCTATGGAAAAAAGGACTGAGTTTCAAATATAGATCTTCTGATCCTCTCAGTTTCCCCTTGGTAGCAAAGGAGCCAGCTACCTGAAATGTTACCCATAAAAGCATCTCCTAGCTGGATAAATAAGGCTGATGTCTCTTTTTGGTCAATGCCATTATTTACCTACTCCATTTTTACGTTAACCTGCTCAAATAATCTTCTGCTAACTGTCTCCCGATAGGACCCTGACTGATACAGTGCTTCATAAGACTCAGTATATAAAATAAGGCTTGGTATAGTGAGATTAACTTTACACAGATAATCCCCAATTCCAACCCCACCATCTGTGACTCACTAACTCAGAATGCACTGACGAGTGACATGACATTTTTGAAAGTTAGAGTCCTCTGGGGTAGATGCGGAAGACGGCATCTGCTCTGGCCTGCCCATAGGTTGAGGTGGGAACTGAACACAACAGTGTATGAGGCAGTGGTTGACCATTTTAAAGAGGTGTACACATTTCAGGAACTATGATCACAAAAGCTGAAGACCATCTAAAATGAAGGCATCGATCTCATCTGTCCGGCTCAGAGATGCTTATTGGTGACTCTGCAGGTAGCTGGCTCATTTGCAGCTAATGGAAACTGAGAGGACCGAGAGGTCCATAGATGAGGCCCAGTGCTTTTTTTAGATAGAAAATCTCTACTCATATTTCCGAATGAACTTCATCTCTTCTAATTGCTACTTCCAAATGTTACCCGTGTTCTATTTTAGTCTTGCCCAGTTATGAGAAAAATGTCAACATTATTATCATTGCTATTTTGCTTTTATATTTTAAGTGAAATCTGGTCCTCTTGTGCTCTAAAGGCATTCTGGGTTTGCTTGTTCCAGGGCTTGGATTCTAATTCTATTTCTGTCTCTTGCTAACTGTAAGCCAGTTATTTACCCTTCCTGGTCTCAATTCTCTCATCTGCTAAATGGAAATAATGCTGTTTTACTGCCTGTCTCACAGGGCTTTTTTAAAATATTTCATAAAAAAGTGCTTTGTCAATTCAAAAGTGTTGTAAAGAGTGTTACTATTTTTGTCAGTAGGGTTCATGAATAGTGGGAATCTATGACTGTTTAAAAGGATCCCGTAAGCAGTGTCTGGAAACAGCACCTTATGAATTAGCATTAAAATGTGCTGTTTCAAAGCTTTTCCATTGATGTACATTAAACATATCCGGGTAAAATACGTGGTATTGAATTTCAACAAAGCATTAGTTTCTGGAACAAGATCAGACACTTCAGCATCCTTCCCGGCAGTTTTGATCTCCTGAGTTTATCCTAATACAGCAGCCCCTTGCTCATGTCTGAAAGAGTGATTACATATAAGAGACATTGATGCATTGGGAAAGGAAAGACTGACAAATGAGGACTCAGAGATTCCAGAATCAGGAACAACTGATTCCAAGGTTTTAAATATCAGAGATGTGTATGTTCACAGTGACACGCAAGATAGAGTCATTGAATAGAGTGTGGAAAATACCCCAGACCAAATTGTTTCTCTGATGGACCTCAGAATAAAGTTCACCAACCAGAACGTATTGCCATACGTTTTTCTTTTGGCTACTGTTTTAAGCTGCTTCCAGACACAAGAGGGAAATGGAGAATGGAGTCAATTATCTGCAGAATTCATGCTAACAAGCAGTAAAGGCTCATTATATACTTATTAATTCATACAAAATCAGTTATGTCTGACTTATTTATGTTGGCTGTCTATATTGATTGGATTCATTATATAATTGCTAACCACTTGAAAGATGAAAGGAACAATGTTCACTTAAGAAACAACGAAGACATGATTTGTGTGCGTGCTGCTTTTATTTCCACTGTAAAACTAATCAGATTTAATAAGACAATTGAACCAAGTCTTGCCAAAATAACACAATTGAAATACTTAATAGTTATTGAGTCTCAAAATCATATAACAGCCTGTTTCTTGATTGAAAGGGCATATGTTCATACATAGCAATGCTGGCAAATCACCGCTCCCTCATGGTGAATTATTGGCTGTCTATTCAATTGTGAATGTGTGAAGATCACAGGATGAACTAATTCTAGCTTTTTGTTAGATTTTCCACTGGGTAGATTAGAAATCGTTCACAGATCTCCGCAACTATCTCTCCAATCATTCCCCACTAGGCTCCTAGTTCATGTGATGTTTTCCTGTTACTCAGAATTTTATAGGTAGAGTTCTCAAAGCCATTAAGACGCCAGCGATTCACCACAAAACTCGCATACCTGTCTGTAGGCATAAAACTGTTGAAACACTTATGCCTGTTTAGATCTTTAATTTCCAGCACATACCTGGCTTTCTAGCGAGCTGGCTCCTTTTTTCAGCAGTCTTGATGTAGCATGGGAATAGGATTTGTAGCACAGCGTCTGACTTATGAACCGGACACATCTTATGTGCACACCTTCATGTCTCAGGGGGTTGAAAGAACTCCCCGATGAAGGTGTGGTCATCACATAGGGTTGGAGGTGGCTGGATTTGGTTCGCCTGAAGTAAGTATGTATGATCCTCGTAAGGTGTTCTCTTAATGATATGGATCTCTGGGCCCTATTTTGTGTTTTTATCTGCTTTAAGGGGGAAAGGCAAATCTTTTACACTGGTTAGGCAACAACACTTCTGAACTGAGATGGTTTTTTGACCAATACAATTGTTTGTCAGTGAGCAGTACCACCTTTCACAGTCCCCAGTGCCGTGGTGGAACCTCTCATTTACCTTTCATGCTGGGAGGAATTTCAGATGTAATTGCTGGCAAGCACCCTCACCTCCTTTTATCAAAGAGCAACACAAGGCCTGGAGGGATTAACTGACACAGAACTCATGACAGAGCCAGGTACTCTGACCCTTGGTCCACTGCCTATAGACCAGTAACAGTGAGGGGAGCCACACAAGATGGCTGCCTTCGTCTTTTAAGATTTCTGAAATCACTGTTCTTCATTCTCTGTAGATGTGAGTCATATCAAATTAAAAATGACTCCAAGTGCTTCTCTGGAAGAACGTGTTATGGGAGAAGGATGTTTTAGGTTATCTATCACTGCGTAACAGATTACCCTAAAACTTAGCAGCTAAAAACAAAACACACTTATTATCTCACAATTTATGTGGGTTAAGATCCCAGGAATATCTTACCTGGGTTCTCTGCTTCAGGGTCTCTCACAATCCAGGTGTTGTGTAGGACTGCGGGGTCATTCAAAGGCTCAACTGGAGAATGATCCACTTTTTTCAAAAAATTTATTAAATATTTATTTATTTTTGAGACAGAGAGAGCGTGAGGGGAGAGGGGCAGAGAGAGACAGGATCGGAAAATCCAAAGCAGGCTCCACGGTGACAGCAGTAAGCCCGATGTGGGGCTTGAACTCACAAACCGTGAGATCATGACCTGAGCTGAAGTTGGACGCTCAACCGACCGAGCCACCCAGGTGCCCTGAGAATGATCCCCTTCTAAACTTACTCACATGGTTGTTGGCAGGATTCAGTACTTTGTGCGGTGTTAAGCTGCAGGCCTCAATTCCTCACTGGCTGTGAGCGGGAGATAACCCTCAGTTCCTTGTCACACGGGCTTCTTCAATATGACAGCTTGCTTCGTGAAAGCCAGAAAGTTAAGAGGGCAAGCCACAAGTTACACTACTTTATGACCTATTCTCAGGATTGACACCCCATCACTTTTGCTACATTCTATCTTCATAGCTGCCACAAGCAAATCCCAAAGTCCAGCACAGTCAAAGGAAGGGGGCACACAAGGGCATGAATACCAGGAGGAAGGAAACACTGGGGAGACAGTTTTCTGCCATTTCAGAAAGTCATCTACCCTAGAGATGTTGTCTTATGGTCACATATTTAGCACATATTAAGTCCTTTTTACTCTGGTTTGTTACAGTTCATCACAATGTGCTGTAAGAACTTCAGTTCGTGTTGTCGCCACCGAAATACGAATGCGGACGGAGAGTGGATAATCCCTCTCCAACTTCTTCATCCTCTTCAGTTTCTTTCTCACTACTCTGAGGCACACGGAGGGAAATTGTGCTTACAGGAAGTGCTTCAGGATCTTCTGTATCCTTCTAGATCAAGCCAATCACAAATGTATCTCCAGAGACAGCAATTATATGGTGAAGCAGGGCTGATACGAGCCACAGCACCATCCACCAGGTCCACACTTTAGAGAAGAGACTTGACTCGAATCTAAAGTCTTCTTCTTTTTAAAAGTTTATTTTTGAGAGAAAGACAGAGTGTGAGCGGGAGGGGGTGGGGAGAGAGAGAGGGAGACACAGAATCTGAAGCAGGCTCCAGGCTCTGAGCTGTCAGCACAGAGCCTGACGTGGGGCTCGAACTCACAAATGTCCAGATTGTGACCTGAGCCGAAGTTGGATGCTTAACAAACTGAGCCACCTAGGCGCCCCTCTTCTTAAAGCTGTAGTCATTGTTCCAAGCACTAAACTGACCTTTTTGAATTATTTCTCAGTAAAAACAGGAAAGTACCTACTAATAATGACACAAATAAATATTTTTTATTATTTAAGAATGCTGAAAAGTACAGTTGGCAAAGAAAAGAAAATTCTGACCCCTCTCTAATCACTGTTTTCCATCTCTGCTAATAGAGATAGAGCTTGATTTAGCCTCTGCACACGCACAGAGGAAGAAACAAATGTGAGAGCCAAACATTAAAAAAAAATGTTTTTGGCTGCTATCCTTTCATACATCATGTGTGTGATGAGCCTGAGTTCCCCAAAGACCATGTATGAGATATAGATGATAGTATCACATTCAAATGGCCTGTTTTTCATAGGCTAATCTTTTTGGTTTCAGCTGCTCCTTTTCTCTGGTGGGTTAGCATTTCACTCACCAAAGTGAATGGATCCACGTGCTCTTTGAAGCCAGTTTGACTTGCCTTCCTCTTGAAATGTTGCTGTAGAAATTTAGCCCCGGTTTAAACATATCAGATTTACCCATTATCCTCAGAGAAGCTGGCTGGTTTTCTTCCCTGGGAAGGATTTCTTCTATGAAAAGGGACAGATACTCCAGGACAATGATGAAAATTGGAGGTTTTAAACATCCAACAAAGGATATTCAGAGCGATATTTGGTGAGAGAGAGAGAGAGAAAGAATGAAAGCAAGAGTGTGTTCATGAAAAGGAGAGGCAGAGTGAAAGAGAGAGCGAGAGAGTGACAGGGGAGAAAGAAAAATCCCTTTGTGAACCACCATTGAAATACAACTTCAAATACTCTGTGTTTCTGGGAAGAAGGCCTCCATGTACAAAAAGTAGCATCCATCCAGTAAGTTCTAAATTAAGTTAATAAAAACAAATCGAAGCAAGGGCCAAGTCTGCTTTCTGGAAGCCATTGTGAGAGCTGGACTCTGGCAACCGTTTCTGTGAGAAAATTGGTTGACTGTGGGAACCTAATGATTTGTGTAGATTTATTTCTGCTGCCGATATATGGTGAATCGGGGCATATCATCACTTTTCCTCTCTTGCCCTCTCTCTTTTTAGTCTTCCTTAAAAATTTCCCTTTATCATCCCAAAGCAAAGCAAATAAAGTCCCCCCCCCCCCCCCCACAGTCTTTCTGTCTTTGGGGACCAAAAAGCAAGTGAATAGATTTGTCATGGACCATTCGGCATTCTTAGATTAGAACAGAGCTGGACCAGCTCAGGTGTCTGTAATATAGATAGAAGGGGTTTGCCCAGTTCTAAAAAGAATCTGTTTTCCTTTGGCTGCACCTTAGGAAAGGTCAAATAGGATTAAAATTTTAAGTTGACCAGAACAAAGATAGATTACTTGATTTTCAGTGCAAATTTGGTTATGTCAAACCAAGTAGCACCAGAAATATGATCGATTAACCTCTGGAGAGTCACTGGCATATTTCATTTCATTCCTTTCAGTGTCACTGTGGGCACTGCGCTGTCTTTCAGGATGATGGATTTACAGGGATTTCCAAATGTCTGTTAATGCCCTTCACCCACTTTGCCGAGATCAGTCATGTGAACAAATGGTTTGAAGATTTTGCATGAAGATGCTATAAAAAGAGTCATTGGTTTTTCTTGTTGGTAGCAGTCATCATGTATATGGGTAGAGAGGAGACCTGAATTGGATACTTGGTGTCATTGAAAAAAGAGCAATGTTTGAGAGCCTTGAATTCTCTGAACCAAGTTCAAATAAAGACGTCCATTTTGAAGACGGTCTTTATTTTCCTACATATTTTCTGGCAGTACATTTTTCTATAGCTTTCCTTACACATGTTTTATTTTACATATTTCCACATGCTATGGAGGTTATAAAAATCCCAAATTTTCTGTACCTGAGTGCAATGGGGTTCGTAGGAAGGAAAATATAAGAATAAAACAAAATGGAGAATGTTTAGGGACATTACTAATCATCATGGAGAGTGGTGGTAATTTTCAACCTAGATGTTCTGAGTTAAAGTTGGAGAGAGTCAGAAAGGAGTAGGCATGCTGCTAGAATCTTCTCAAAAACAGGACTGAAGGCATTGCCTGAAAACTGCATTTAAAAAAATTTCCAGTGGAAATGGCATTTAAAATGTGTAAGATACATATAGGTACATTGAACAATTTTCTATTGAGAGATTGGTGTATATTAGAAAATGCAATAGTTAAAATGGTCATTTGGACAGTCTGCCCTGAACACAATATATGAGGTGGGGGCAAATGAGCACATACACACACACACACACACACACACACACATACACACACAAAGATCACACAAATTCTAAAACAATGTGAATAAAATCTAAACGCTGTACAAGAAACAAAAATTATAAACCATGCACTACAGGGAAAACAGAGAGGGATAGGTTGATTTTATTAAGGAGAAAAAAGAGAAATATGGGAGGAAAATGGAGGCGACATCCCTATGAAGGTGAAAGCAGGAGGCTTAAGGCATGAATAAGACTTAGGCTTCGAAACAAAAAGACAATAAATGAAGGGTAGAGTTAACAGGAGGAGGGGAAGATGTGGGTGATAAAAAACTAATTCATTTAACAAATATATATATATATATGTATTGCATACCATACACCAGGTGTTGTTCTATCGGCACATTCCAGCCGATAGTGTTCTCTGTGTGTGTTCCTCGGGAAACCTAGAGGGGAGGCACTGGAAGAGAGAACCAATGCTAAATGCTAAGGAGAAGAAATAAAGCAGGGGAAGGGATAAGAAGTCTGGAGGGAGGGTGGGACTTTTAGATAAGGGGCCAGGATGTTCTTACTGAGAACCAAAATTCTGATGGGAGAAAGGAAGGGAGTAAGGGAGGGAGCAGTGTGGCTCCTGGGGCAAGAGCATTCTCACAAAGACAGCAAGTGCAAGGGCTCCAGGTGGGAACATGCCTGAGACAGAGAGCACAGGGTCCACTGTGGCTGGAGCAGAGGAGGGTGAGAGGTTTGGGGAGGGTGACAGCGAGGGCAGGAGCTTTGAGGAACGAGCTTTCAAATAGAATCAGGCCTTTGGCCTTTGCTCTGAGCGAGACAGGAAAACGTTGGAGGGTTTTGAGCAGATGTATGTGACATGATCTAACACGATTTCAGAACTTACACTTTTGTACCACTTTGCTGTTTGTAAAGTGCTTTCACACACAAACCCACACAAGTCCTCCTTCCCCCCGGTGAAGAAACGGATGCTCAGAGAAGTTAGAGCAATTTGCCTGAAATCTTTTAGCTCCCAAGGAGTTGCCCCAGAACAAGCCATCCTCTGCAGGATCCAAGCTGGGGCTGTTTCCATCACGTCCCCCTGAGTCCCCAGTTGGAGGAAAACATGTGGGGACACTCAAGAAAAGGAGAAACACCCAAATCTCCACTCTGTTCATTTTTCTTTTCTCTCTCTCTCTCTCTTTCAAGAAGAAACACTTTATAAAGTATGCCGTCCCCACCCTTTGTTTCGAATGCTGTTTTGGTGAAATGCAGTATGAGGATCGAAGCCTGAATCACAGATGTTGATGTTCAGTTTATCAACACGCAAGCATTTGGCTGAATGACATAGGCTTACACTCTTTCTTAAGGCTAGAGATGGATTGGGGGCTGGAGCTGATCATGACTCTCCGTTTCAGAAAGCCATTCTGGCAAAATCCAGGGCTGGCTGCTCAGCTTTCTGGCACTATAAATCCCATCACCAAGTTAGGACAGAGGGAGGAGAAGGAATGGCCACAAGGTCCTCCTATCTACGTCCTGGCTGGCTGTGTTACTGCATTTTGCAAGGGGAGTGTATGTAGGCAACAGATCATGTTTCTCAATTCTCTCATGTCTTCCCCAGAAATGTTTCCCTGATTCTAGAAAAAAAAATTGTGTCATTTTTAATTGTCAATGTTTTTATGAATTTTTACCTTTTTGGGGGGCTTTGCGTTAGCGCTGCTAGGTAGTGATGGCTAGAATGGTCTCACTGTTGACTTTTTAGGTGAAATTAGGGCACGTAAGTCTTGATGAATGTTTACATAAATAAAGCTGTGTAACCACCACCCAAGGTGGGCAACTGTTCTGGCCCCTAGAAAGGCTCTCACGTGTGCTTTCCCAACAGCTAGCCCTGTCTTAACTCAAATGCTTATCTGTGGTCTTGACCTTCTATTTTGGCCTATTTTTGGCAAAAATTTACTCCTGGTTCAAAATAGAATCGATTCTGATTATGTGGTTATTGTCAATGTCTGTTGTAAACATCTCTTTTTGATGAAAATATCGTGTAAGAAAACACTCGTTGCATGTTACTTACCATCCATGCATGTTTAAATATCCAAAGAAAGAAGATTTGGGGTCAATTACCGTTAAAGTTTTTATTCAACACAAAAATATAACAATAAGCACTTGGAAACGATAGTGCCAAACCCAAATTGCCTACTGCCCTTCCATTTGTCATACGTTCTAAGCCACAAAATTGAGATGCTTAAAGGGGACTTCAGTTAGGAAAAAAATAAAATCCTCATCATCACTTTTTCTGTTGACTTGGTGTGCTGTACCTAGCCACAAGTAGTGTGGAGGAAGCCATTTTTTTGCAATTTTCATTTTATTCAAACTGAAGAGAAAAGTCATTGATTCTCAACTGGGAAGGACAATCAATATCCTGCTACCAATACATTAGTATCAAGTATAGATGTAGATTATTAACCAGTGACCATATTTACTATTTCTCCTTCATTGGACATTTTAACATTTGTGTTGATTTGATCATGTATATTTAGTTTACACATTACCCAGTTTCTCAGTAAATTCATTGCTGCAATATGGAGCATGTATCTAACATACAAATGTGGCTTTAGAGAGACTTCTGGCAGTTATTTAAAATTAAGATGTATGTCGTGTTTGCTTGTGTCTTATACATCTCCTTGCTCAGGGAAAACACAGCAAATATTCTTAGAAAGGAGTGTTTTATTCTCAAGCCCCAGGACTGATGTTTATTGAACTAACTTAGGGAACATGCCCATTCCTCAAACACCATTAGGGCCAAGGGAATGAGATGTAGTGATGGGTCAGAGTTGGGAAATATGCTTATCCCTGGGTTTGGAGAGATATAGGAGGTGGCTTACTCTATAGAACTACTTTAGACAAAAAGTGTTTTCCAAAGGAAATTCTGCTCTTTCCAGAAACAGACGGAAGATAGGCTCGGTAGGCAACACACTTGCAGGTATGGGGGAGGTGGGGGTAGGAAGTGAGCTCCAGGCTCAAAGTTCAGAGTAGAAAGGACCATTTATAGGGCTGGTATCTTAAGACTCATCCAGTCCTTTGAATGACTTGTGGGAAATTGGAGAGGTGACCATGCATCCCACAATTTCCAAAAACATGACCTGCCCTGAAAAGTTGCGTGGATTTTCTGTGATGTATATGAGCTGACTACTCTAGCACCTTTTGCAAGGAAAGTTCTTCCAAAATATATTTCCCTTTTCTTTCCCCTTTGCCTCAAACTGCTCCTTAGTATTCCTGCAGAGGACCAAGACTTAGAAAGGTGGAAGGTATTATCAAAAAGGGGAAGATGGTTATTCTTGGACAACATTAACTGATTTTTTTTGTCACACTTTTCTGAACCGTAGTAGAAGCTCATCTTACTGAGAATTGACTGTGCTTTTCCAACTCACATATAGGGTAAAAGTTAATTTCTTAGAGAGGGTCTTTGTAAATATGGTTGTTATGTGAAATTTTTCTATCCTTAGTATCTAGTTCTGAAATTTTAGAATATTTTTTAAATGTTTTTAAGAATGATTTGAATGGTTCTGTTGGGTTCCCGATTGACTTGTACATATTTTTAAACAAATAAAGAGGCAAACTCATGGCAGCAATGAACTAACCCATTTCAGTATCATATGTATGTTTGGGCCCCCCAATCCAGATTTTGTTTTCTTATTGAAAACTCCTTGATCTTCTGGTGATTTCTAATGTAGTGGATTCTTTTTCTGTACTAAGAGATGTGCTATTAATGAGCTCAGGAATGAGGACTATTTAGATCAGAGCTTATTTATCTTTTTCTCTAATAATTTTTTTAGGCATGGGGTCAATTAATGTTTCCTTCCTAATACTATGTTACCTCTCTGTTCAACGTGAATTTTCAGGGGAGACGGGGTATTTGTGGAGAAGAGCTCTGGCTATGCACTGAGAAAACCCATGTCTTATCTTACAATATGTGGACTGTATGCCTCTCAGCTCATTCTGCCAAGGTCTGTCTCCAGCCTCTTTGTTCTCTTCTCACTGCCTTATATGGGTGTAGGAAGGGTTAATTAATTAACACTTATAAAGAGCTTTGAAGATGAAAGTGCTCTGTTAGTACCATCCATCATCTTCTCTTGGCTTTCCCTGTCTGTGGATTTTACTATATGGAGGTTTCTCCCCACTCAGCACAGCAGCACCTCTCCCTCAGGGCAGAGACACTGTTTGGACTTGTAGGGATAGATTCCTGGAGTTTCAAAGGAAGGACACCTAGGTTTTGTAGTAGAGCATAAAATACACCTGATGGATGCATTCTTTTTTTATTATTATTATTATTTTTAATGTTTATTTATGTTTGGAGAGAGAGAGACAGAGCATAAGCAGGGGAAGGGGCAGAGAGAGAGGGAGACACAGAATTCGAAGCAGGTTTCAGGCTCTGAGCTGTCAGCACAGAGCCCTATGTGGGGCTTGAACCCATGAACCGTGAGATCATGACCTGAGCCAAAGTCGGACACTTAACCAACTGAGCCACCCAGGTGCCCCTGCATTCTTCTTATTCCTGGATTTTCCAAAACATAAGAATCAAATTTTAGGTCAACCTCCCTAACTTTTAGGTATATGTTTTTTGAGGTAGGGGGCATTGAATGCGTGTAATGGATTTATATTCCAAACCATCAGATAACCCAAAATGTCCTTTCCACCACGAGACAATGTCCAAGTTAGTCATTGTCACTAACGTTTGCTCCCCTACCCCCACTTTCACCGCAGCTGACCAGAGCCCTGGCCTCCTCACGCTCCCCTGAGGCCCCCGCCTCAATTTTCTATCATAATAGAATCTCCCATGTTCACAATATCTCTGCTGACTTCTTCCTTAAACCACATAGAGAACGTTATTATTACTGTGTCAACATTTTTCCAGTGTGTTGCCCCTTCTATTACAAACATGCTGCCCAGAAAGTGGATTGGTCATTGATGGGCTTTGGCCGATACAAACAGATGCAGCCATAAATTCCACTCCATTTACTGTCATGTGAGCGTGGCCCTCCCACTGACTGTACCATGGAGTCTTGCCCCTTCCTACTAGTGCCAGTGAGCTCTGAGAGCAGCCTCGAAGCTTTAGTGATCTATTGTTGTCTTTTTGAGTGACCTGAGATGGCTTTCTGTAAGTGGAAGGGAAGTATAGTAAAGACTATATTTCTTAATTTTCAGAGACAATGGTGCTGATTTGTAAATAGATGTACAGCCAAATAAAATATTGCTTTGGTACATTTTGCCCTTATGACAATAACTCCCTCTTTTGGGATTGCTGAGCCAGGGTCCAGGTTTGAGATCTTGCTTGTGTGTTTTGTTGTCCTAAAACTGTGTTTAAAAAAGTCCATTGAGGGGCGCCTGGGTGGCGCAGTCGGTTAAGCGTCCGACTTCAGCCAGGTCACGATCTCGCGGTCCGGGAGTTCGAGCCCCGCGTCGGGCTCTGGGGCTGATGGCTCTGAGCCTGGAGCCTGTTTCCGATTCTGTGTCTCCCTCTCTCTCTGCCCCTCCCCCGTTCATGCTCTGTCTCTCTCTGTCCCAAAAATAAATAAACGTTGAAAAAAAAAATTAAAAAAAAAAGTCCATTGATTTTTCATGTCCTTACTTCATCTTGCTATATTTACTTCTGTTTTCTCATTTGGTTTAGAGGAGCATTACAGAATAATTATCATGATAACTACCATTTAAGAGCACCTGCAATATGCCATACACATGAGATACTTTTCTTCCACTATTTCAGTTAATCCTCATTAGAGTTCTCTGAAGTAGATTTTACTGTTCTCATTTTATAGAGGGGGAAATGGAGGCTAAGAGAGATTACTAATTTGCCCGAAGTCATGGAGCTTGTAAATGGCAAAGCTGGGATTTAAACTCAGGCCAGAGTGTGTCCAGATCCCATGCCCGGAGTCCATGCTCCAAGCGATGTTCTCCCTCTTTGGGACTATATGTAATGTAGCAAGACAAAGCTTATCCTCCTCCAGTGCATAAAATGGATGAAGGACTTTAAAATCCACCCCAAGGGTCATCTAACATGGTGGAAAAGCTTCAAGATTTTTTCTAGCTGATTTTCTGTTTGGGTTGCACTGGGTATATATTGTCTGGGGTGACACTGCACGGGTTCCTTAACCTGTTTGAGCCTCCATATCTTCTCCTGTAAGGTGAGGATTTTTGCTATGGGATTACATACAGGAATTGTATAGTGAGGAGTGAGTTGCTATATCACAGGGGTTAGAAAGCAACTACATTATTCTTGATGAGAGATTGTGAAAGTCTGAACTAATGATAATGGGAAGGAGAGATATATGAGAGAAATGGCTTGGATGGGTCAAATGAGAGACAGAAGTTCAAGATGAAGCACCACTCAGGTGGAGGTGGTTTAACTGAGACAGGGATCACAGGGAGAGGAGAAAGCTTATCAGAGGAGATAGGGCGTTCAGTTTGAAACATTTTGTGTTTGAGGTGATGGGAGAATTTCTATGTTGAGATGTTTAGCAGGACTTTGCATTTGAAATTTAGCCATGAGAAGGCCAAGTTGAAGATGTAGGCTTGGAAGCCATCTGCAGAAAGGAGATATTTTGAGATATCAAAGTGAATGAGATTGTCTAGGAGGAGAGTGTGAAATCTGAAGCAAATTCAGGATACAAAACGTGTGAAAGCCTACACTTAAAGAACAGGCATTTAATGGGGATCCCAAGAAAGTACTGAGAAGAAATGACAGAGACAGAAAAACCAGAGAATGAATTCTCCACAAATAAAGAGAAGAGGGTTTCAAAAAAAGGTCGACATTCTTGTTGAGTTCTCAGAAGTTGACAAGGATCAAAGGGTTGCAATTTTGCATTTCAGAGAGTGTTGGAAACTTTGAGAAAACAGTTTCTGAAGAGGAGTGGGAGCCAAAACCATGTTGCAAGGGTCTACAGAATGATTTGTGCTGCGATGTTGGAGTGAGTGAATGGATACTACTCAATGGATCTCAAGTGGGATCTTGAGCGTGTCTTATCCATTTAGGAGTTAGAGGGTCCAAAGTGCTTGGTTGGGTGACTTAGACTCTTGGGTTGGGTTTAACCGAAAGCTGACTCAGATGAGGATTTGTGTATAAGTAGTCTATTCAGGAGATGATATTAGTAGGAATCAATAAGGAAATGAAGAGTTGAGGTGGAAAGGGACAAAAGCCAATACAGGTGTTATGCTCAATTACTGCTATGGCATCTGGAGCCCATTTTTTCTGGAGACAATATGAAACACACCTCGGACTTGCCCTTTGGGGAGGGAAGGAAGCTTGAGTATTTATTCTCCAACTCTTGTTTGTATTGACTGAAAGTCGTTCTCAGGGTGTCAACCCCTAGCACATGTGACCTGCCTCATGTCTGCAGGAAACACATCAAAGACCAAGCCCCCCAAACCAACCGACCAACCAACCAACAAAGCCAACAATAAAACAAACAAAACCAAACCTGAGATAGAGTCACAAGTGCTTGTGGTAGGAGTGCTTGTCCAGATGGGCGGTAAGTTCAGAGAACAGTGGGCTGGGTCTGTTACAACTAAGGGTGAGCAGGGCAAGGTGGAGATTGACAAGGGAAAGGAGGAAGGGATTAGCTTTTATGGAGGGCCTAATATACACAGAACACCGTGGGGTGCTTTTGTGTGTGTGTACTCCAGCCCATCGCATCCTCAAACTTCCACGTGAGGAAACCGAAGTTCAGAGAGATTAAGTAACTTTGCAATGAGCAACAGAGATTCAGTTCTTCCTTAGATCATTTGAATACAAAAGTTTCCCCACCATCGGGCAAGTAAACGTGGCATGGTGCCTTCATGGGGGCATAGCTGAAATCGTGGCTCATGGTGTGTTAGGACAGATCATCTCATTGAAGTGATGCTCTTTGTTTCCGAATTTGTGCTTTCATACCTTCTCTCCTGTGGGAGGAGTAATTAACAGTTTGGTGTTTAAAAGGTCCCCTGCAGGCTTGCAGGCTGCACATAGAAATCAAAATAACTAAAAGAATAATGAAGTGTGTTAACAAAGGATATTATTATCTCTTCTAATTATTTATGTTGTTGCAAACCAGAATGTAAGATTTGCCATGATTATGCTGTATTGCTGAAAATAGAAATTATTACATTCCTCCTGTCCTACGGGGTTCCCTTCCTCCCTTTTCGTGTCTTCCTCCTGGGGCTGCAATCCTGTGGTTCTCCTACCTGTGCTTAGGCCTTCCATTCCTTCCCCACCCTGCTGCCTGGATAGGGCCCGCCCACAACCCTGATTTACTTGGCCCTTCCTGCTTGCACTCTGCCCTTCCCTTCCTATTCATATTCCCCCCACCCTTTCCTTAAAGGTCCCTTTCTGTATCTACTCAATTAATCATGCAACTTGGGCAGTTGTGTTGTTTCTGGCTTTCCTCTGCTTCCCCTGATACTTTTCTGTGTCCTAATCCTCAGGCTCTTGGCACCAACTACGGCTAATCTGATAAAGATCATTCTGGTGAGTGCTTTCAGTGGGAGAGACCAGGGCCACAGCATGGCTCCAGGCAACCCCCCCCCCCCCGCCCCCCAACCTCCCACTCCCAGGAAGAGTCTCCCTATGAATGGTAGTATTCTGTTAATGATTTTCCAGTTTGGGTTTCATGTTTTTAAAATGTAAGATCTAAAAATAAAAAAAAAATAAATAAATAAAAAAAATAAAAATTACAGCAAAAAAGTGTAAAAAAAAAAAAAAAGAATGGAAATGAGTACCGTCACCCACCCCACTGCCTCAAGACGTGAGTTATTTTCTTTCTACTTATTCCCTGCAAGTCTTTATTCTGGTCTGGAGTTTTGATTTCTGCTTTTTTTTTTTTTTTTTTAACATGACATTATTTCAGAAATCACTTTAAGTCTCTTTCTATAACCACTGCTGTTAAGGGTCCTTTTAAATGACCCATTAATATTCCACTGTGTCGGTGGCATCATCTTTAACACTTCTCTTCATGAAAACAAGTTTTCCTTTCTCTAGGACGAATGCCCAAGAGTGCAATTGCTGGGACTTATGATAAATCTATTTTTGGTTTTAAAAGAAACTGCCAAGCAATTTTCCGGAGTAGCTGTACCGTTTTACATTCCCACTGGCAATGGAGGACAGAGCCAGTATCTCCACATCCTCCTCAGCATTTGTTGTTTGTTGTTAGCCCTATTTTTTTTTTTTTTTTTTTTTTTGTTATTTTATTCATTCTAACAGGCTTGTCTCAGATAGACAGTCTCGGATCTAGCTTGTTGTTTCACTGCAATTATTAATACTGTTCTTTCCACCTTCATACGGTACTAGTTTCCTTAACGCAGTGTATCAGTCCCCTCCCAGGTCACATTAGAGAAGTAGCCACCCACTTCACCCCTGCTCACCACTCTTATCTCTTGGTGGTTCACTTTGCATTTCCCTAATGGCTAGTGATGCTGAACGGCTTTTTGTGTGCCTTTGTGTCATCTGTGTGTCCTCGTCAGTGAAATGAATGTTCATGTCCTTTCCTTCATCCATCCTTAAACTGGATTGTTTATGTTTTAATGTCCAGGTTTCAAGAAATGGTTGGGAATACCTACAGCATGATATTCACCATCTTCACCACTTTTAAGCATGCTCAGTAGCGTGAAGTACATTTGCATTGACGAACAACCAGGCTCCAGAAGTGTTTTCATCTTGCAGAACTGAAATTCTGTACCCATTAAACAGCAATTCCACAGGCCTCCCCGCCCCAGCCCAGCCCCTGTTGAACGTGATTAGCACTTTCTGTCTCCAGGAATTTGACTACTCTGGGGACCTTATGTAAGTAGAATCGTACGGTACTTATCTTTTCGTGACTGGCTTAATTCACTTAGCCTAAATATCCTCAAGGTTCATCCATGTTTTAGCATGTGTCGGAATTTCCCTTTTTAAAAATATGGACTAATATTTCATTGTGTGCATGAACTGCATTGTGTTTATTCATTTATCCATAGATGGATGATGCTGAGTTCTACAGTTCTTTATATATTCTAGGTACAGTCCTTTCATTGGCTACATGATTTGCAAATACTTCTCCCAGTCTGTAATTTGTACTTCAGTCTCTTACCAGGAACTTTCACAGACCAAAAGCTCTTAATTTTGATGACATCCAATGTTTCATTTTTCTTTCTTATGCATAATGTTTGTGGTGTTGAGTCTAAGAACTCTTCACCCAATTCCATGTCTGGAAGACTTTCTTCTATTTTTTTTTTTTTTCCTAAAAGTTTTGTAGTTTTATGTTGTGTTTTCAGTCTGTGATCCACGTTGAGTTTATGTTTGTATAAGGTGTGAGGCTTCGGTCAAGATTCACATAACTTTTTTTAAATGTTGTTATTTGATTTTTGAGAGAGGAAGACAGAGCACAAACAGGGAAGGGGTGGAGAGAGAGGGAGACACAGAATCTGAAGCAGTCTTCAGGTTCTGAATAAGCAATATGTCTGAGATCAAGCAGCATGTGTGGTTTGCTCTCTGTATGAGGCATTCCAGGACACCGCCACCCCCCCCTTACAAATATCTCACATATGTGCTCTTTCCTCAGTAGAGTTTCAATTTCCCAGCACTTGAGACTCCCAATATCATAGTCATCCTCTAAATTAGAAATAAAATCCAGATATTTCTTTAGAAGTTACACACTTTCTGCCTTAATGATTCCACTTGTGTTCTAAATATGATTCCCTACCTTTAAAGCGGTATGTAGGGGCTCTTGGGTGGCTCAGTCAGTTGAGCGTCTGACTTGGGCTCAGGTCATGATCTCACCGTCTGTGAGTGCGAGCCCCGTGTCAGACTCTGTGCTGACAGCTCAGAACACCTACTGTTTCATTAACATCATTTATGGTGTCACCTCCATTGTCGAAGGGTAACTGGTTTCTTCAATATGGAATATGGTCACCCAACTTGCTTATTCCATATTCCCACTCTCAGGAAATACCACAGACCAAAAGAGTTTTAGATCATTGTCTTTCGAAGAGACTAACTTGGTGCTTCAGCTTCAGAAAAGTAGAGATTCGCTGCTGGAAGGAATCTTAGCTGACATTTATCTAGTACTTGCTATGTGCCAGGCCCTCTTCTAAGACTTTTATGTATACTAATCAGTTCTCACCACAACCTGTGAGGTGGGTCTTATGTTTTCATTTTCATTTTATAAGCAAGGCTGCTGGGGGACAGAGAGCTAAAGAACAAGACGCCGATTTTGGAGCTGGGATTATAAAGCTCTGATTCAGCCTGGGGAGATTGGTTCGGAGGCTGTGCCTTAGCACGGCTCCCCACCCCTCTCTCCACGTCCTTGGACAAACATGCAAGAGAGCTCTTAGAGAGCCTAAGAAGGTGAAAATGCGACAGTGGTGAAGGGGACCCACTCCAAGTCTGCGTCTCGTAACCAGCTTAACAGTGATGCCTGGCAACTAAAATACTCTGCGGACTAATGAAGCCAGAATATTTCTTTGTGTGTGGGAAGCACAGGAGTAGTGAAGAATCGGTTGGAGCTGCAGCTATGCATCATGAGACCTTGGGCAAGTCAACCTCTTCGTGTAATACGTAACTCGCATACAGTGTATCGAGGCAGATGGTGAAGGCAGATGGTCTTATCTGAGTTACCATCGGAACGCATTGCAGTGGCAGTTGTCTGTACCTCCGTCTGAAAAGTCACAGTTCATTCTTCGGTGTTCCTCTGACTGCTCTTGAACAATGGCAGAGAAGCTTCCCTCTCACTTAGAAGGTAAGGACAGAAGTGGCCTGAACACATATGTCAACGGAAGCAGAAACTCTGGTCGACATTCAGGTCTCGTCTTTATTTCTGAGGCAACTTTGTCTCGTTTTCCATCATATCCCTGAATAAAATGGACATTTATAGCTCATTGGTAAATGTCCAATTTATAGCATATAACTACAGGCGGCATAAAGAGACACTTAGTTCTGACACTGCATTGAAATGCCCGCTGAATATATGGGAAGCTGAGTGAATGCTCTGGGGGTTGTACCATTCAGCTCTGAGTAATTTTTATTGGAACAAGACATATTCCCCTCTGGATAGATGGTGCCGGAGTGTGTCGAGTTGTATCACTGGCTGTTCTGGAAGGGTCTGAAGAAAAACAACAGCAGATGCAGCTAAAAGTAAAAGACACATTGAAACATCCCTTCTAATCCAGCTCAGAATTAAGACCAGAGAACATACCTATTTTGGCCGGGTGGGTATTGCGGAAAACACAAACTAAGATTTGGTTTCCTCATCCTCAAGATGGGGATGAGAATACTGCACATGCTCACAGGCAAATTGCAAAGATTAAAGGAGGGAACCCATGTAAAGAGTTTCAAACATCCGCTGGCACACAATGTACACGGATTTTCTTTTATATTATCTAAAAACCTGTGCTTAGAAGTCAGGTTTTGCAGAAAGAGGCTGTGGAAATTTACCTATAGCACACCATAGATAACATCCTGGTGAATTGGAGCTTCTCAACGTGCCTGTTGTGAAGGGGCAGGTTTTAGGGCTTTCAGTTTCTTTCCTTCTTTCTTTTTTTAAGGTTTATTTATTTATTTTGAGAGAGATCGAGAGCGAGCAGGGGAGGGGCAGAGAAAGAGGCAGACACGGAATCCTAAGGAGGCTCCTGGCTGTCATTGCAGAGGCCGATGTGGGGCTTGAACCTACAAACCGTGGGATCCTGACCTGAGCTGAAATTGAGTCAGATGACTAACCGACTGAGCCACCCAGGTGCCCCTACAGCTTTCAGTTTCCAATCTGCCTGACCAGCCTGATTATTTTGTAAAACAATTACATGGTGCAGCAGTGTGAAATTGCTATAAGAGTTTCTAGATACTTCCTCTCATTTTTTTCCTCTTACCTCATCGTTGACTAGTGACACCAGTCTGCTCACCAGCCCCAGTTCTTCGCCGATGATGTCGCTGGCCTAGAGTTTCCCCTTCGCCCTGTGCTGTCTATGGTGGATGTCTGTTCTTCAGCATCCCTTCACCTTTGCCCTCAAAACAGCATCTCCTTTCCCTTTGGGAACTGCCCCTCCTCCATCCCCTGTGCTCGGGAGGGGTTCCAAAGCAGAGTGCTCTGCCCCTCCTGAACACAGGGAGGATCCGTCCCAGTCCCGAAAGGAGACAGATGGCACCCTCAAAGTGGGTAATGCGAGGACAGTTGAACAATGACAGTGTTTACATAGTTGGGGGCAGGATTTAGAGAAACGAACAAGAGATAATGCAGTGTTTTGGAGCCAAGAAAAGGGAGACATGCTCGCTACCTCTAAGCCTAAAAGGCGAAAGGAAGATGTGGGTACTGGGCCCTGGAGAGGGCAGCTAATGAGGACGGCTGTCTGAGAGTAGCTGAGGTGTTTAGATGAGCTGTGATCGAGGCAGCGAACACCATAACTCTATACTTCTCCCATGCTTTAATCTCAACTCAGCTCCTCCCATTGGCCAACCCCAACTGGAAGCCAGAGAGAAGGGAACCCTTGATGCTTTCCGTGCAGGTCAGGCTCTCAGGCAGAAGGCAGAAGTAGGCGGAGAGTGGATCATAGGATGACCAGCCCTGGGTGTCAGGGGGTTTTGGGGCTCAGGGACCTTCCAGTGCTAAAGCTGAGCCAGGCCCGGGAAAACTGGGACTGTTGGTTACCCTAGATATGGAGGAACAGAGAGGGGGCCTAGGTCCAAGTCTGACCGATCATAACACATCCGTTTTCTTAGCCATGACAATGTGTCTACTTTGTCTATTCATCACCCCAAGCTGCCGGTGCGCGTGTGCTCACGTGGGAGTGGTGAGTAATCTAATCCAATGAAGTCTAACAATAAGTGTGAGGCCCTCAGGCTTCAGTGAAACCACTGGGTGTTCTGGGCAGCGGCTGGCCCACTAAGGATCCGTAGCGATTGGTGTAACCTAAATCACGCTGACCAGTCGTTCTCCACTTTGGCTGCACTCTGGAATCACTTGGGGAGCTTTGAAATGACTGTTGCCTTGTCTCTTCGCCCTGATCATCAGATTTAACCGGTGGCGAGGTGGCCTAGGTGATTCTGACGTGCAGCTGAGGTTGAGAAATAGAATGACCTCGAATGGGGATGCTAAGGGACTTCGTGAAGGTGGGGCAGTGCTTCAGGCTGCTGTCAGGAGTGGCGGATGTGGGTTGAGATGTCAATGATTCGCTCCTCGTTCAGGGAGGAGACTGGGTCAGGGCTTTATGTAAATGACCTGTCTTGGGAGGAGCTAAAACACTGCACATCTCTGGCTCTCCCAGTGACCCCCATCTGGAGAGGGCAAGGTGGGCCACAGGGGGGTGTTCTAGGGTCTTTCAACAGTCTCCTACCCTAGAGTCCTATTTCAGGAGTATGAGGCCGTGTCTTTAGTGGGGGGGGGGGGGCTCTGCCATGCTGCTGATGTCTGAAGGAGAGCTTGCCATCCTAAGCCCTGGGAAGCATGCCTGTCCCACAGAGCCCTGGGGGGGGGGGGGGGTAAGTCCATTGAATATATTATGCTTGCGAACACTCAGCTGGCCTTCCAGGAAGCATTTGGGAGAATCATCGCCACTGAGGAAACACCACCAGTTGCAGGACTCGGTGAGGCAACAGAGGTGTCCGGGAAGAGAATTTAAGGAGGCATCTGCCTTGGCCCAGAGAACAAGAGCCCACTTAAAATTTGGACCTTTGTTATGGGACCCCACCTTACCCTTGCCCCCTGCTGCAATTCCCAGCTGGTCTAGAAATTGCCCATTTGACAAGCCTCTCGAACGTGTAGTCTGGAGCATCTGCTCTCCCTCCCTGGGTCACATTTCAGCTTCTCTGAAGGATCCACCTACATCTCTTGGAAGTAAATCCTTGGTTGGGCCTCTCACAGTGGATTTTTGTTGAGTGCCATACAGGCTCTATTCTAAGGCAGACCAGCTAGAATATCCCTTCCAACTTGGAACCCAAAGCGAATCTTCAGGAGCTATGGCACATGACTGACTGCCTTGATGATTTTTAAAACAAACAAACAAAAAAATTAAGTTTATTTATTTTTAGAGAGAGAGAGAGAGAGAGAGTGAGCACAAGCAGGGGAGACCCAGAGAGAAGGAGAGACAGAATCCCAAGCAGGCTCTGCACCATCAGTGCAGAGCCCGATGTGGGGCTCGAACTCAATGACCTGAGCCGAGATCAAGAGTTGGACGCTTAACCAACTGCACCACCCGCGTGTCCCACGCCTTGCTGAGTTTTAAACTGTCAGCTGTGAACGTATTGTCCACCTTTGGTAAAACTCAAATCAGTTTCACATGGCATGTTCCACACCGAAACTTTACATTAAACTTCATTGTATGATTTGAATTGACCTTTTTGTACTCAATAATTGTTTCTATAGAAATTGTCTTCACTTCCAATAATGAAGTTGAGAGTTTAATTATGAGTCAGTTAATGTATCTGTATATGTGTTTTCTCTTAAATTAGAAGTCAATATTATTTCTTACCAACAATGAAGCCACTTTCTGCCCGCTCGTCGTGAGAAGTTCTTAGTATTGGAGTTCTGATGGGCTCTGCCTTTTGCTCGTGTTATGGGGTGCCTAGCACTTTGCAATGCTTCACACAAGTGAAACTATAACAGTCACTTTGTACTCATCATGCAATAAAGGCATTGCCTATCACACGCCATGAACTTAATGCTTCATAGTCATAATGGCCACCAGCCAGAATGTATCCTGACCTGACCCCTTTTGTTTATATAAAACATCATAAACTGAGGAATCCACACAAAGGGCCTTATTGGTGGATGGCTCTTGGCCATTGTCTGTTTCCCCGGAACAAAGAAAATAGGCCTAGAGAATGGGGGTGGAGGGGAGTATAAGAACTTTGGAATATGAGATGGTAGTGAAGGCTTAAAGGGAGATTGTGGGATCCTTTCTTTCGGAGCCTGTTGGACGAGCTTCTCTTATTTTCTAGGGACACAAGGACACATGTGTGCTGCCTGAGGTTACAAAGTGAATCCACATCTATGTGGAGATTGTGATTCCTAAGCTTTGGCTCAGGCTTTGGCAGTGGTGGGGGTGTGGTGGTGGTCATGGGATGATGTGGGCAATCATTAACACCGAACTTTAACTTTTTTAACAGTAAAAAAAAGCTTTGGAAATCAGTTTCCCTTCTCCAAGAGTATTGATTTTCCACTACTGATAGATTTTTTTTTAAAAAGACCATTTGCATGTAAATCAAGCAGACACATGGGCATTTGCAGTTATATTAGCAGAGTCCTCGTTGTCATTAATTATTTATCAGTTTTAGTTACTTTGAAAGGTGGATTCTGTGGTCTCCTTTTCACAGCTGAAACTGGTTTCTTTTTACAAAAAAATTTTTTTTGAACGTTTATTTATTATTTTTGAGAGAAAGAAAGAGAGTATGAGCGGGGCAGGAACAGAGAGAGAGAGGGAGACACAGAATCAGAAGCAGGCTCTAGGCTCTGAGCTGTGAGCATAGAGCCCCATGCGGGGCTTGAACCCACGAACTGTGAGATAATGGCTTGAGCCAAAGTCGCACACTTAACCCACTGAGCCATCCAGGTGCCCCTGAAACCGGTTTCTGATGATTGTGCTGCTAATTCCAAGTCAGGTCATCTTTTGTAACTCATCTAGGCAGGCGGGAGAGGAGGGCCTCCCTCACTTGGGATGGGTATTCCTGTGCCTACCGAATGAATTTTTACATAGACGATAGTTCGTGAAAATACCAGCATTTTGAGATCATTTACTGCTGTTAAGGAAACTTCTGGTTATTTTGTTGTTAGTATTGGTGAACTCTAACTATGAAAGTTTTCAAGCATTCACAAAAGCAGAGAGGGCAGTATAATGAAGTCCCAGGCATACACATCCACCTTGCAGAGTGATCAACAGTTTGCCAATTTTGTCCCATCCACCTCCAGCCTCTTGTTTTATTTTTGATTTTTCTTTGCTAAAATACCTTAAAGAAAATCAGAAAGGCTAGAGACTTTTTACCCATAAATCCTCCAGAGAATGGATAAAGACTTGAAAAACCAGAATCGCAATACTATTATCACACTTAATAAAATTAACACAATCATTTAATGTGATCAAATCGCAGCCCACGATTTAAACTGCCTTGGTTTTTTTTGGCTTCTTGAGTCAGAATCCAGTATTTGCTGCTGTTTGACAATTTGCAATTTGATAAGCTTTGCCAAGGACCAGTTATAGACCAGGAGCAGGGGCAGTGAAGACCCAAGCGGCTTAGTCTCTGACCTGGTGTGGTCATAGTCTCAGAGCAAAGACAGGCACAGAGGGACACCTGGGTGGCTCAGTAAGTTGAGCCTCCTACTTCAGCTCAGGTCATGATCTTTCTGGTAGTGGGTTCGAGCCCTGTATCAGGGTCTGTGCTGACAGCTCACAGCCTGGAGCCTGCTTTGGATTCTGTGTCTCCCTCTCTCTCTGCCCCTCCCCCATTTACGCTCTCTCTCTCTCTCTCACTCTAAAATAAATAAAAATTAAAAAAAAAAGAAAGATTGCCTGAGAAATCTCTGGAGAGAAGACAGACAGTGGCACAACCCAGAAAAGATCTATTCTGCACTGATTTATTTTCCCTAAAGATAGTTTGTTATTTTCTTACTATAAAAAGTAATACATGCTCATTTTAGAAAATTTGGAAAAGATAGCTTTACCCTCTTTGGTAAAAATACCCAAAAGAGGTATCTTCTGATATTTTGATATGTCTCCTTCCACTTTCATGCACATCCATACACACACATTTTCTTTCTCTAAAATTTTGATCGTAATTATATATTATTTTGAATCCTGTCTCTTTCCCTTGTTATTATGCCTTAATATTTTCAGTGTTACCAGGGATTACAAAACGCAATTTCAAATGAACATGTTATTCCATCAGATAGTGACGTCATCATTTACTAATTATCCCCCGTTGTTGGACATTTAGGTTATTAACTTTTTATTTTCTTTGTTTGCATTTCAGACTGGTAACCTTAATCTTTGCTTGTATTTATACCAGACTTCTACACCTACGTCAGAATTGCAGTCCTTGAACCTCCATTGCTTTGACTAAAGCAATTACTTAAGTTTGCTGCTGAAACCATCCTCTCATGCCCAGATACAACCAAGCAGTAACCACAAGAAGAGGAGACAATGAACTTCAAGAAGCTGGTGTGCAGTCTGGACTTGCAGATCCAAACTCCACCCACCAAGTGCATCTTGGATAACAACTCATCAAGCAAGTGGGTTGACGAGGTTTTGACCCGGGTTTGTAAATCAGGTTAACACTGATGCTGTCAATGTTGCCCACAGGAGCACTTTTTTTTTTTTTTTTTTTTTCTGGATGCTCCTCCGCTACCAAAATAGCCACCTTTTTTTTTTAATTAAGTTTATTTATTTATTTTGAGAGATAGAGAGCAAGCAGGGGAGGGGCAGAGAGAGAGAGAGAGAGGGAGAGAGAATCCCAAGCAGGCTCCATGCTGTCAGCACAGAGCTAAGCCACCCTTTTAATCTATTAATAATAGCTACTTCCATAATAAAAGTGAGTGAGAATGAAAATACTTGATTTTGAGAATCTACCAAGAAGGGACAGGTTGTTTAGTTGTTAGAAGTAGATGCTATTTTGTGGAAAACATTAGAAATACTCCAGTGTTCACTTGTACACCATCAAGGACCTTGTTATAGTAAGTTCATCTATTGCCTCTTAAATCATTTTTCACTGTAACCCTAAATTGATCATTTGAATTCTTTCCAAGAATGCTATGGTTAGATTACTTGGGAATCTGGGTATAAAATGTAATCTCTCCAGTGTTGATGTATAGTCTTATCACACCATATCTAATGGAACAATAGGAATTAGAGGTAATGGATCAAGTCAATTATTTACCCTCCTCCAAAGTAATATGATAATCCAGCAGAACAGTGTGAAAATATGAGGAATTTAGTTGGTGAGAAGAAAAAGAGAGAAGAAAAACAAAAAGAAAATGACAAAAACAACAGAAAGTTGGGTTTTTTTTTAAACTTTTCTAAAACATTTATTTATTATTGAGACACAGAGAGAGCGCATGAGCATGGGAGGGGAGAGAGAGGACGAGACACAGAATCTGAAGGAGGCTCCAGGCTCTGAGCTGTTAGTACAGAGCCTGAGGTGGGGCCAGAACTCACAAACCGCAAGATCACAACCTGAGCTGTAGTCGGATGCTTAACCCACTGAGCCACCCAGGTGCCCCAGTTGGGTGTGTTTCCAAGGAATTCTTCAGTAGTCCATTTTGATGTGCCCAGATTTTGCTGTTTATATTCAATGCATTTTGACTACTATTAAAGTCAATGGTTTATTAATGAAATTGCTGACTTTGAGAAGCAACCATCACGGACCGCTCGAAGGCTGGACAAATGTGAGAAAAGTGTGTGCCCTGTGAGAATGCATGGTCCAAAGTGTCCAGGTAGACTCCTAGAAGATGGAAGCCAGGCAGGTTTCTTCAAGAGAGAGCCTCTTGATCCGTGAAAATTCTTTTCTGCAGAGGCAGCCACATGTCTCTGTTAGGGATGTTTCTGTGAAGCCGTATTTCCCCACCTCCCTCAAGAGAGTGGAGAAAACTTTTCTTGCAGGTTTGGCAGGATTTGGTTGGGGTCGGTGGTCTGAATCTACGGCTCCAAATTTCTTTTTAGATTTTAAGAAGCATAATTCTCAAATACTGACCTTGAAGTTCCTTCTCAGACATCTCTGCTGTGGAGCAGTGAGGAACACAGAGCCAGCATTTGTTAATTGTTGTTTACCGTAAAGTAGAAATACAGCGTCCTAAGGAATTGTGTATATGGAAGGTGAGAAAAATGGAATGTTGGAGAAACCAAACAGTTCATTGAAACACTGTCATCTGGCAGGTTATAGAGTTGAATTCATCTAGTGAAGGGGTACCATTGTTATTGGGATGTGACCCTTCCCTTCTTTTTTGTGAGTTGTTCAAAAAAGAATTTAAAAGGAGGGAACTTGGATAGAGATCTAGGAAGTGTAATGGGCTAGAGGATGGGATGGGGGACAGAGGAAGGAAGCCACTGGTTTATGTAATACCCTTGCATTTCATTTCCTGTTTTCCTAGGACAGGTTTTGATTGTATTTGTGTATGTAGAAGTCATCATATCTCAGGGGTCTCAGGAGGGTTTGATCAGACAATTACCCTTAACTGTGATATTGACGAATAGTACTGGGATTCCTATTTGGTGGTATTTGGAAGTCATTCTTCTTTCTTTCTTTAGATATATTGTGAAAAAGCTGAAAAATACAGATAGAAAAAAAGAAAAGAAAGTAATTCCCATGATATCATTATCCAAAGAAAGGCTCTGTTGATGTCTGTGTCTCTTCTTCCAGTCTTTGTTTTCCATATATTGTAGATCAGAGTGTCAAGACTCTAATATTTTTATGGGGTGCCTGGGTGGCTCAGTCAGTTGAGTATCTGACTCTTGGTTTCAGCTCAAGTCATGGTCTCACAATTCATGGGATTGAGCCCCAAGTCGAGTTCTGTGCTGACAGTGTGGAGCCTGCTTGGGATTCTCTCTCTCCCTCTCTCTCTCTGCCCCTCCTCCACTGGTGTGCTAGCTGTCTCTCTCTGTCTCTATTTATCAAAATTAAAAAAAAAATAAAGAAAAAAGTAAACAAAACAAAACAAAACAAAAAGAGTGTAGTATTTTTGGAATCGAGTGGATCTCAACTCAAGTATCTGTTCTCCTACATACCAGCCAGGAAGAAAGATCTCAGCAGAAACTCAGCTTACTAACACCTTGATCTTAGACCTCTTGCCTCCAGAACTGTGAAAAATAGACATCTATTGGTTAAGTCCTCTAGTCTGTTGTATTTTGTTATGATAGCCTGAGCAGACTAGTACCCCCACTGATGCACCCTATGTGTTTGTACACACGTGCACACAATGCACCCTCACACACTTACTGGTGAGAGAGAGAGAGAGAGCACCCAAGTAATCTACCTTGTATCTTTGCCAACACTATGACTCTATGGGATATTCTTTGTGAAATGTACCAATTCAAGATATACACATATGACAGAAATGATCCTTAACTCATAAGCAGTTGACATGAATCACTGTGACTAATAGTGACAGCTAAGAGGCAAGAGGAGGAAGCTTCTGGAGAAGGGAGGACCTAAAACTGACACGCGGGGAAAAAAGAATCTCCCATTAGGCAATAGATGGCTAAGGTGTATGCACATGGATGTCCTCCCAGGCCCTCACCTGTATTACCCATCACCAAGGGACGACTTCCTCTCCCGAGCACCTGCTCAGTACTGAGCAGGGATACACTACTGCTCTGTGTATCCCGGGCCCATCCTCAGCCACTTTAGTTCATGTCCCATCTGAAGAACACTTCATCGCACTCACAGGAGGCCAGGGCTCCTGCTGTATAGCTATATGGACATTTTAAATGTCATGGCTGTTTGTCAAGGATTCCTGGGGGATTTCAAAACACACTTAACTCGGGAACTCCATCCCAAACCCTGAAAACATGTTGCTATAGACGCCTGAATCCATGCATCACATACTTTATTTTATGACTTGAAATTGCACTCTTTTTAGTGTTATCTACGCTTGTCAGCACTTCTGGGTAGTAAAGCATATGGCATTCTGGGCTGGCGAAGTGTGCGATTTCTGGTTTGGACATCAGCTATTAACTTTGTTTGCAAGCCCACCGTTGTCTTGCCAGACTATAAACGGTAAGTTTGAAGTCCTCTCATACCCTCAAGCCACATTGTGTAGCATGTTGTATCAAGTCAAATGGAATCCTGCCCCCTGAAAGCTTCTTAGATGGGCGTGGTTTGGGATACAGAGAAATTCAAATGATATGCATTGGCTTTAAGGTATTGATGGTCTAGACTTAGACTAGAGGCCCGCATCCTTCTAACCTCAAGAAAATGAGAGATCAAAAGAAGGCATTTCAGAAGAAAGGAAAGGGATCATCGCTAGCCATGTATCATGGGGTGGTTGTTGGTGGTGATGGATGTGGTGACAGGTAATAAGATAGAAAAATGAGAATCCAGGCCCTGGAGTCCATGTTTGGTCATATCCTGCTCCCGCCCCCCCCCCCCCCCGCGCCACTCCTCCAGAGTCTCAGACTCTCTCAGCCTCAGTTTCCCTGTGGCAGTATGGAAATGGTAACAAAATCCCATCACCAGATACTGTTGTGAAGGGTAATACGCAAGGAAATGCCTGGAAAGGGCTTCACAAGTGTTTGCCAGGTAGTAACCTTGCAATCAATTCTAAGTCAGTTTGTTTGCTTTTGGCTTTTAAATTTAAAATGCGTTTCCCTAGGGTAGAATTTTCAGAACAAACCTCACATTTTTCTTCATATTTATATGAGCCATATTTTTAATGTGATCAGAGGGCCTTAAGAGTATGAGCAGGAGGAAGAGAGTTTTTTCATTCCTAATACAGGATTTCGCTATTTTGTCCCCCTTCACTTTTTTTTTTTTTTTTTTTTTTGTAAACATCAGGAATGAATAAAGGGAATCAAGTCCCATCTGGGAGTCTGAGGTCCCTGGAAAGCATTGATCTGTTCCTGATCGCCTCACTTTTTCATCTCTTTAAGTTCTAAATCCTAGGTCTCTTTAAAATCTTTAAGTGTCTTCAGTTTCTCTCTTCACGGGAGCAGTGCACATCCCCTTGTGTGCTCTGATCTGGGGGTTGTGGACGGGTTCCGAACAAAGTATCTTTGAGAACCTGCCATCAGTAAGTTGGGGGTTTGTAAGTTGTCTCTTTCTGTATACAAACAGTAAGCTGGGACATAGACTAGTTCTACACAGAGTTGACTGTGGCTGAATTGTCACTTTGTGTATGTGTGTGTGTGTGTGTGTGTGTGTGTGGACAAGGGAGAGAAGTTTTTCTCTTGTACTTGAGCACAAAAAGTAATTAGACTGATGTCTAGGGGTCAGTCTTTTTTCTTTCCACGTTTTAAAAACGATATCATAGAATGATACTTACATTCATTCCAGGTCTGTTTTGTGTGTATATGTTTCTCTTTCTATACAACATTTTCTGCTGCATTTCATCACCTTTTATAGCCAAGAAGTAATTCCTTTCAATTAATTAAACTGAAAGGTTGAATGTCATAATTATATTACCACAGATATTATTAAAAATACATACAACTGAATAACAACAACAAAAAATTCCTTTGACTGCATTTTTCTTTGTTCTTTACCCACAGAGGAAATAAATTCCAAGTACCTAATTTTGAAAGGTGAGGTTGGCTAGCCTTAGGGTTAAAATACATGGTAGATATTAAATTTTCTAGAAAGCCAAGCAATTGACTGTACACTTAAGTTGTAAATTAACATGCTCTTTATATAAATATAGACCAAAACAATTTTTGCCTTTAGTATCTTCTCCAATATGTGTGTGTGTGTGTGTGTGTGTGTGTGTGGTGTCTTTGGTTCTAATGAAACCACAGAAAAGGACAGCAGTTCACATATTTCAAAAAAGGTAAACACACAGAGAATTATAGGTGTCGTGTTAATGACTTTATTGAATAAATATTCCTTCTCAGGTAGGTAGTTGCATTAACATTAAAACAATAGTCCATTGCTTCACAGAGACATTTATTTTAATTTTTTTGTGGCTACAGTGTGCCAGGACTCTAGAAAAAAAGGAAAGCCAGCTCTTATAAAAAAATAAATAGCTTTTCAACTTAGATTTATTTAACCTCCTTAGAGATCTAACGATTTTTTTTAGATCTACTTGTTCAATTCTGCCAGACAAGGAATCCTATTGTTTTAAATTCAACAATGTTATTTTCCAAGAGAATGTTTTTCCCAGAGGGAGTCTATCACTTCTATCTGCACTGATTGCTTATACACTTTGTTGTTTATAATGGGTAAAATACAATTGAGGGGATTCCTAATTGTCAAACATGGTCGAGAAATAGGATTCACGACAAATAAGGGTGTTGGAGCAAATGTGAGCTTTTAATGTATGAATGCAATGGTGCTCAGGGAAAAGGAACCAGGGCTTCTCTTTGTCAGAGGGAAGAACCCACCAGTAAGTGGGAGGAGGTATGTGGTGGTGATTTGGACACATATCATCATATCACTCACATTGAGAATCATCTTCAGGCACACCCACACCCCTAGCTGACTCCTCTCTGACCCATGCTTTCCAAGTGTGGATCACCATTCTATATTGGGAGAAGGGGAGTGATCAATTATTAGTTTTTCACTGGAAAAACAAAATTAAAGATTTTTATTCTTATGCTGTATATTAAGAGAAGGAACATTTTATTATTTAGATTTTAAGTTTTACTTATTATATAGAGTCATTGATTTATGCTATTTGCTATGGACTGAATTGTGTCCTCCTCCCAAATTCATATATTGGAGCCCTGACCCCTGATGTAACTGTATTTGGATATAGGGCCTTTCAACAGGTAATTAGGGTTAAATGAGCTCATAAGGATGAGGCCCTAATCTAATAGAACTGGTGTCCTTATAAAAAGAAGAGACCCAGGGATGTACATGCACAGAGAAAAGGCCATGTGAAGACAGTGACAAGGTGGCTGTCTGCATGTCAAGGAGAAAGGCCCCAGAAGACAACAACCCTACTGACACGCTGATCTTGCATTTTTAGCCCCATGGAACTGTGGGAGATAAATATCTGTTGTTCAGGCCCCCCAGTCTATGGTATTTTATGATGTCTCCAGGAGAATCATATACTATTCATCGGCGATTCTAAAGAAATTGTGCATTCAAAAAATGAGCCTATTGTATTTGTTTCTACCACTTGCACATATGGTTGAGTATTGTTAGCAAATTGTCCTCTTATTTATTGAAAATAATATATCTTGAGCCTTAATGGCTTTATTGCCCTGTAATCAAGGAGATGGCAGAAACCTAGAATCTTTTCTGAGAGCATGGTAACCTAGCCACTATTGGAAGATCCAGGTAATTAAGAATAGTCAACTTAATTATCAGGAGCACTTACGAATACAAGACCGTCAGCATGTGGGCTTATAAAGAGGCTGAAAAAAAGTACATGTGTGATATTCATCTGAATTGTAGGAAGACTCAGCAGCCTTAAATGGGAAAGTCTGTAATGCAAGTGAAAACAGGATAGATGGCCACACTCTTTGCTCGAACTAACCCAACCTTAAAGGTAAGCATTCTTTCCATTTGATTATGCAGCAGGAAGACAGTTTGGGATATTAGCTTAACCAACAAATATCAAGAGATGCCTCATAAGAATTGTTATAGTAGAACAAAGGAACCAAATTCTTGGCTTGTTTTGTAAGCTTTAAAAATGAAGGTGTGCCCATACAACACTGATGAAGTAAGAGACAGCAACCTCTTTCTCTACGTATCTTTCCCTTCGAAGATAAAGATTCCATGGGCTTGGCATGAGGTGAAAATGAAATTTGAAAAAGAAACTTTTGATTCTGGTGGGTTCTTGGCCCAGATCTAGCTTGGGCAAAGAGGAGAGAACACACAACTGAAACCTCAGGTGTATGAGCTCACTTGAGAGTTGAGGAGACCTACTCTTTGCTTCCTGGGCACAGCTGTTAGATATGACAATTTGCTCAGTTTATAAGACACTCTTCATGGCAGGGGTACTCTGAGCAGAAGTGTTTGGACACATGGGTCAGAAATCACTATGCAGAGTTTCTTCACTCCTAGTCATAGATTTCCTGTGTGTTCATGAGGCACTTGGGTATGGAACTGGGGATGTCTTAGGCCAAGAGGAAGAGAGACCACAGGAGCTCTGCAGATCCACCATTGAAGAGCTGAGACCCTGAAAACATCTCATGGACACGGACAGTTGGTGTGTACGTGCTTCTAAGTCTTGATCTTTGCATGCCTGTGGGACCAAAGGGCTATCTCTGGGGACAACTCTGAATTTCGTGAGATTGTGTTTCTCTCTTCCTTATCTTTGCCCAAGGAAATGGACATTCCAAATGAAAATGTGAGTTTATTTTTTGATTGTTTCCTTGGCAGTGCAGAAGCTTTTTATCTTGACGAAGTCCCAGTTAGTTCATTTTTGCTTTTATTTCCTTTGTCTTTGGAGATGTGTCAAGTAAGAAGTTGCTGCAGCTGAGGTCAAAGAGGTTGTTGCCTGTAACTCTTCATCAGGGAAATACAAATCAAAACCACATTGAGATACCACCTCACACTGGTCAGAGTGGCTAAAATGAACAACTCAGGAAACAACAGATGATGGCGAGGATGTGAAGAAACGGGAACCCTCTTGCATTGTTGGTGAGAATGCAAATGCAAACTGGTGCAGCTGCTCTGGAAAACAGTGTGGAGTTTCCTCAAAAAATTAAAAATAGAACTACCCTATGACCCAGCAAAAGCACTACTAGGAATTTATCCAAAGGATACAGGAGTGCTGATTCATAGGGGCACATGTATGCCAATGTTTATAGCAGCGCTTTCAACAAATAGCCAAATTATGGAAAGAGCCCAAATGTCCATCAACTGACGAATGGATAAAGAAATTGTGGTTTGTATACACAATGGAATACTACTTGGCAATGAGAAAGAATGAAATCCTGCCATTTGCAACAACGTGGACGGAACTGGAGGGTATTGCGTTAAGTGAAATGAATCAGTCAGAGAAAAACAGATCTCATGTTTTCACTCATATGTGGAACTTGAGAAACTTAACTGAAGACCATGGGGAAGGGAAGGGGAAAAAATAGTTTCAAACAGAGAAGGAGGAAAACCATAAGAGCCTCTTAAATACAGAGAACAAACTGGGGGTTGACAGGGGGTTGGGGGAGAGGAGCAAAAGGGTGATGGGCACTGAGGAGGGCACTTGTTGGGATGAGCACTGGGTGCTCTATGTAAGCGATGAATCACGGGAATCTACCCCTAAAACCAAGAGCACACTGTATACACTGTATATCAGGTAACTTGACAATAAATTATATTAAAAAAAAGAAAACATGAGTTTATTGTAAAAATAAAAAAGGTTTCTTTCTTGTAGATATGAGTTTGGGCTTGAAGGTCATGGCTACTACAACCGTACAGCAGCAGTCGATCTTAACTCGTTGCTTGTGGAAACCAGTTGCCACCAGGAAGAGTGGAAGCATTTTGTATTTGGGAGGCCTGTGTAGAAAGGAGAGAGATTGTCCAGCAGGTCCCTTTCTTGGGCCTCGAATACCCACTTCTGTAACTGACTGACTTTGAAATCCTGAGAACTTATGCTCTAAAGATTGATTGCTCTACTAGGGCTTTGTGGGGGAACGTTTGCTTCTAATTCTTTATTTTTGGTCTTGTTTCAAATTCCCTGAAGAGCCTACTCACAGCCTAATCCTCAACCTGGAGATGTGCATAGATCGAAGGTTCGGGCGTGGTTTCGAGTGACTCTCGGCAAATGAGATTCTTACTACTAACCGGGGTAAATGCAGCAACAGACTGACCTTGGAGCCATGCTGGCTTTCTTAGAACATGCTGGATCTTGGAAGAACTGGATCAGGGACAGAGGCACTAGCTGGAGAACAGCCGAGGGCTTGCCCTTCCCCAGTGTGCATTCATCTTCTTGGTGTCAGCTAGAACCAGAATGGTCTCCAGGTGACTAGATCTTCCCCTACCTTCAGCCCAGAGGGCGTTCTCTTAAGTGCACGCAAACAAGTATCATTTACCCACGTGATTCCATTCCAGATTCTGTTCCAGGCCACATTCATAATGAGAACAGATATGATTTTATTCTTTGTGTGTCCTCTTATAAAAACTACCCTCCACACCCGATGCTTTGCAAATAGCTCTTTAGCTCTTTTTTGGCTTGGTAAACTCTTGAAGGTCTGCAAATATTTCCTCCTAGGGACGGAAACTCCAATTTCTCCTTTGGGCACTGTAAAAGCACAACCCACCCGGTGTATAATAAGCAAATTTTCTTACTCTTTTGCCATCTATCGATCTTCTTGAAATGGCCGGCTTCTTTTCTGCCTTCCGCTATAGAGCTGTTGTAGACAGGAAGGTAGAGAACAGGGTATACGATTTGCCAGGTGCTACCTGAATGAGTATGTTTTGTTGTTGGAGGCAAGGCTGGGGTGTGCAGTGTCAGAGAGAGCTACAGGGGAATTAATGACCTAAATAGGAGACAGAGCTGGAGAGGGATTGGGTGTTGAGCACTGGGAAGAGACCCCAAGGTAGGACTAATAGCCCAAAGCTTCCTTCCGGCAATCGCCAAAGCGGAAAAAAAAAAGTTAACATATTATTTCCCAATAAGAACAGTCAATAGGGCAAGGAAATAAAGATAGAAACCAATGTAAGAATGCAAGTTAGAAGATACACTTTTGGTTCTAGTGATGTCGAACTTGTTTTTCCTCCCAGGGAGGGAGGGGCGAGTCTCGTGTATAGTTAAACAAAACTCATTAGCTGAAAACAGTGATTGCCCTCTTCCCCAACATGAACAGGATGGTACTTCCAGCCATGAGAGCCACATATTAGTTGAGATTGACAAATTGCAAAGACAAGAATGCAGTGAATCCCAACAACACCTTTGTGCAAGGGAGAACCACACCCTCAGACATTCAAATATGTTCATTTCCTCTGACCAAGAAGAAAGAGTTCTGCTCACTTCCAGAGCAAGCAAAGTTTAGCAAGGGCCATAGAACAGTCGTTCTCAACCAGGGGCTATTTTCCCCACCCCTCCCTACCTGACATCACAAGGGACACTTGACCACGACTGTAGGTATTTTTGGTGATCAGAAATGGGTGTAAGGAGAATTCTACAGGCATCCATGAGCAGAGACCAGGCTTGCTGCTAAATATCCTACAATTCAAAGGTCAACTCCGGACACCCAAGAACTATCCAGCTCAAAATGTGAATACGCTGCTGTTGAGAAACTCTTGTCTAATGTTAATTCCAAATGTTACAAAATCAAGTGGGTGCTCAAAACACAATATCGCTCATCAAAAGATTGCTTTTTAGACACCTGCTATGGACTAGACATAAAGAAAAGTGATTGATAGTTGAAATCACTGTAAAAAATGACTTACAGTTGAAATATAAGCTGACAAACCTGCTTCTCCTTTTGAAGGAACTGATTTATAAAGAAAGGAGGCTGCTTCTTTGTTGTTGTTTTTAAAATTTGTTTCTTTATTTCTGGAAGATATTCTTGCTTTTGTGTGTGTCAATGAATGTGAAGTCTTCATAGAATTTCCACACATTTTTGAACATGAATAGTGAACAGACACTTAAAAACCAATTTATTAGACTATGGGATGATTACAGCACTCTGGTGCACACACAGATTTTTTATTCCACATCTTGTAAGGAACAAAAGTGCTTATTTTAGATGAAAATGGACACTGTACTCGAATGCCCTACAGAATATGCATGCATTTCAGCCTTGAGAAAAGAATCGATCGTTCAGTATGAGGAAGATTACAGCTTGTTCCTATTACATTTGAAGCCTGAGTCATTAAAGTTTAAAAGTTTCACAAGGACCTTATACTTTAACCATTTAGAAATTGTCCCATGTCCTTGGGAATGAACAGGTGGATGACTCAGTGTTTACTGTGGCATTTTACGCATGTGTGGTGGTTCACCTTGCTGTGGGACCACTCCATTTTGCCTGTGGGGAGATGACAAGGGTGTTGGAAGACTCTTAAGTCAATAAGAGCATGAGTTTCCCATATGATGTTTCATCAAGCAGTCGGATTGATAATGAAAAACATTTTCAAAGACAGAATCTTAATATAGACCTTTTAAGCTCTTATGAATTCACATCAATAGAACTAATAAGCTCACTGTCGCTAGGCTAGTGTGTATGTCTATTAAGTGAAACTAATTTCACTTAATCTTAATTAATTTTCAATTTTTATCTTGTCTCCTCAGTTCCTGAATATTCTCTTAATTACAGCTTATGCTTAGCTTTGCTTATACTGGAAATAAAAATTAAATGAGGCAAGGAAGCCAAATCCAAAGCTGCCTAGGTGGGAGGGTCTCTAGGACCAAAGTGTCACTTGGAGAGGGACGTTCCTCTCTAGGTGAGCGCGTGTGCCCACCTCCGTGTGTGTGGGCATGTCTGTGAGTGTGTGTTCACCTCCAGTTTCAATTTCCACAGAAACTAGCTCCTTTCCCAATGTTTCAGTGCCTATTTGAAATGGTTGGGGCCTTTCTTTCATCTAGAGATACCTTCTTGGACTATCGAAAATCATATTACTGCTCGTACTTAGCAGTTGTATAAACTTGCTAAATCATAAGGCATAAACTCTAGCAACCATTCTTCCTAACTGACCTATTTACTTTAATATACACACAGAACTGAAGAATCCTAGAGTCTTTCCTAAAGGGAATTGTTAACTGTCATAGCCAGTCATAAACTAGACATTCAATGTCAGTTGGTCCTTATTTAATGTAATTTCCAAGTTACATGATCTTGCTTCCCAAGTCAATGTTTTATTTTGTAGTATTAGGTTGAATTTTTTTATCTTAATTTCTGTTTTTTTTTTAATCTTAGAGACTGGTTTTTAAAGATTCATCTTAGAAATTTAAAAAAAGAGTTGCTTTTTTTTAAAAATTTTCTTCTGAAAAGAATCTGTATCACCCTGGGCCTGTGTGAGAACTGTCCCTGAGCTCCCTCTGCTCCTTCCAACGTAGTCATACTGAGTTGCTGCAGACTGTTGTAGAAGCCACATCCTTTTTAAAAAAAAAAAAAAATTTTTTTTTAATGTTTATTTATTTTTGAGAGACAGAGCATGAGCAAGGGAGAGAGAAGGGAGAGAAGGAGGCACAGAATCTGAGGCAGGTTCCAGGCTTTGATCTGTCAGCACAGAGCCTGACGCGGGGCTCGAACTCATGGACTATGAGATCATGGCCTGAGCCGAAGTCCGATGCCTGACCGACTGAGCCACGCAGGTGCCCTGAAGCCTCATCTTATTCACTGCAGCTCCATGTGCTGCTAGAAGAGCTCAGGTGTCTGAACTTTCATCCTTCTGCATAACACTGTCAGAAAAGGAACGCAAGTATCTCATGGCTCTGGCTAATATATTGCCACGTCTACTTTGTCACCAATAATAACGTAATGAGGGTAGAGGAAAACCCCTTCCTTAGTATCCACTTCAGAACTTCCAACTTAAGAATAACATCTGGCTAGTGCCACCCCCTCCCACACAAACTGTTTTACAGAAAAAGGTAATAATTTATACTGGGACCCAAACGTCAAACCAAACCATTTGCCTATGGCCAGCAGCTCGAACAGTCACAACTAAGCTTTGTTGACTGGTGGAATGAATCTGAACAATACATTCAGTGGTCCTGAAAGTGGACATGACACCTTTTAACCATTTTCCACCCTCTGCCAGTAACGTAGAACTAAAGTCTTTATCGACCGGAAAATACGACAGCTTCCCGGGTGTCACAGGGCACCCCAGTCCTTCTTCTCTTTCTACTTCCAGACTGACACTCCCAGAAAGCGACTCACTGAAAGGGAGAAGAGGGATGAGGCAGGGGAGGGGTGGAGGGGATAATGATAGATGCAAGCAGACACAGAGGGCATCCGGGGTGTATTGCATTTTCTTACTTACCTTTGTTCAAAGCCAGAGAGCCAAACAATGGGCTTGAGTAGATCCCTTCTCATTCATTAGAGTTATGCGTGCTAGTGAAGGGAAATTCTCCTAGGAGCTCTGTATGCATCCATCTGCCATCCACATGGAGATCTGAGAAAGGAGAGAGAAATTTGACCAGAACCCAATTGGGCAAAGAGCAGATCCAAAGGTAATGCATACATCCTGCCTTTTGGATGCTGGGTCTGGACAGATCTCTTATTTAAACAGAAACACACACACACACACACACACACACACACACACTTATGTTTATATAAGCCTAGTTTTATATATCTATCTCTATATATCTATATATAGTTTCTATATATTTATATATAAATATATATTTATATAAAAGCTATATATAAAATATATACTATATATAAACTGTATATAAAAACTATATATGTACACACATATATCTTGTGTTATATATATATTTATAACACAAGATATGTATAAGATATATAGAACACAAGATATATATATATAATATATTTATAACACAAGATATATATATAATATTTATAACACAAGATATATATATATATATTTATAACACAAGATATATATAATGTATATATAACACAAGATACACACACACACACACATATTAGAGCAAGAGAAATGGAACATCATTCGGAAGACACAAAGGAAGAGCACACCCCTGAAAAAGATTTACTATAGGAATAAGAAAAAAAATGTAGAAAACTGGCATCATCTATGAGATTAAAAAACAAAAAGACATGGGCACCACAAAATAGGAACAGGAATCCATATTAGATGAAATTGTTGGGTAAATTAGAAATATATTGCAGAAAAAATAAAGATTCACTAACAGAATTAAAGCAGCAAAGAATAGAAGAGGTGTTCTAAACAATCAGAACAAAGAAGAGAGAGAGATTGTACCAGGATATAGAGGAAAAGACAAGGGTTGGGAACAATGACAGAAAACGATATGCATAAAGGATACAGAATGGAGAACCAACCTGAGAATTATAGGTGTTCTAGGAGAAAAGTAAATAACAAGTAGAACAGAAGCAATTATTCAAAGATATAATTAAATAAAAGTTTCCCGAGTTGAAAAGGAGTGAACAAGCACAGATCAAAAGGGCTCACTGTGTTCAAAGTAAATTAAATGAAGGGAGAGCTTTGTAACATTTGAATTACAGGGACAGAAGAAAAAAGAGACTATAAGCATTCTTGCAGAAAAAAATAGGTGAAAAACAAAAGAACAAAGCTATACTGGTCTTAACCAGACTTTTCCTTGGATATAATAGAGCTATGTCTTCAGAATTTGAAGGAAAAAGTTGTTACATGACCATTTAGCCAAGTTTTAACATATCTGTTAATATATAAAAAAAAAGACATTTACACATACACTGAAAATATGCCATCCATCTGATTTTTTTTTTTCTGAAAAAGAAAATGATCCTTTAATGTATGAAAGTTGAGAAGAGTTAAGCCAAGTTATAAGGTGACTGCTCCAGGACCCAGTGGCACAAGAGTTGGGCACAAATACAATTTACTTCTCAAGTCCTGGGGCAAACTGTCATTCCAGCAAATGTGTTTAAACTGGCCACATTAATAAAGCTACAAGAATTTGAAGGAATTGTTGCCTCTGTCTGCAATGTTATCTGGGGGGTAGGCTACAAGCAAATTCTTTCACCAGAAATTGTTGCTCATTGTTATGGGAATAGAACTAGCCACAAGTTCATCTGAGAAAGCTCATTTTATTTTTTAGATGAAATTTACCAC
>NW_024412433.1:12273654-12360547 GCF_014898765.1 Herpailurus yagouaroundi
TCATAGGAGTGAAGTCATATGATTTTTGTCTTTCTCTGACTGACTAGTTTCACTTAGCATAATACCCTCCAGTTCCATCCACGTAGTTGCAAATAGCAAGATTTCATTCTTTTTGATTGCCAAGTAATACTCCATTGTATGTATATACCACATCTTCTTGATCCATTCATCCATCAATGGACATTTGGGCTCTTTCCATTCTTTGGCTATTGTTGATAGTGCTGCTATCAACAGGGGGGTGCATGTGTCCCATCGAAATAGCACAAATTGTATCCCCTGGATAAATACCTAGTAGTGCAACTGCTGGGTCGGAGGGTAGTTCTATTTTTAGTTTTTTGAGGAAACTCCATACTGTTTTCCAGAGTGGCTGCACCAGCTTGCATTGCCACTAACAGTGCAAAAGAGATCCTCTTTCTCTGCATCCTCGCCAACATCTGTTGTTGCTGGAGTTGTTAATGTTAGCCATTCTGACAGGTGTGAGGTGACATCTCGTTGTGGTTTTGATTTGTATTTCCCTGATGATGAGTGAAGTTGAGCATTTTTTCATGTGTCGGTTGGCCACCTGGATGTCTTCTTTGGAGAAGTGTCTATTCATGTCTTTTGCCCATTTCTTCACTGGATTATTTGTTTTTTGGGTGTTGAGTTTGGTAAATTCTTTACTGGTTTTGGACACTAACCCTTTATCTGATATGTTATTTGCAAATATCTTCTCTCTTTTTTAAAATTGTAATTAAAATTTTATCTTCCTTTGAAGTATAATTGACACACAGCATTAAATAAATTTCAGGTATACAGTGTGGTGATTGGATATTTGTAATCATTGCAAAGTGATCACCACAATAAATCTAGTTAACTTTCATCACCCTACACAGTACAAAAATTTTCTGTGTGTTGTGTAACATTTTTTTTTTTAGTGTGATGAGCACTTTAAGATTTCCTTTCTTAGCAACTTCTAAATCTTCAATACAGTATTATTTACTGTACTCATCATACTGGCGATTACATCTTCATGACTTATTTATTTTATAACTGGAAGTTTATGCCTTTGACCCCTTTCATCCATTTCTCTCCCCTACTCCCTGACTTCTGACAACCAAAATGTTCTCTGAATCTATGAGCTTGTTTTTTGTTTTTGTTTTGTTTTATTGCATTACGTTTTTAGATTTCATATATAAATAAGAGCACATAGTATTTGCTTTTCTCTGTCTGACTGATTTCACTTAGCAGAATACCCTGGAGGTCCATCCATGTGGTCGCAAATGTTAAGACTTCATTCATTCTTTTTTACGGCTGACTAATATTACATTGTATTTATATAGTGGTGATTTCTTTCTATATTTCTCTGGTTTACAAGATTTTGCTTAATGAACTTGCATTCCTCGTTGAACAAAGTGTAACTTTAAAGAAAAGCGGCCGTTTAAAAATAAAAACAAATTATAGTTAGATAATTCCGCACTTATTATAGCAATAATGGGCTGTGCAATTAAAGATAGTTCTTTTTTTTATTTTAAGTTTTGTTTATTTATTTTGAGAGAGAGCGAGCGAGCAGGGGAGGAGGGGCAGAGACAGAGAGGGAGAGAGAGAATCCCAAGCAGGGTTCCTGTGGTCAGCACAGAGCCCGACATGTGGCTCAATCTCATGAACTGTGAGAGATCATGACCTGAGCAGATATCAAAAGCTGTATCCTTAACCAACTGAGCCACTCAGGCTCCCCAAGGTAGTTCTAATCCTGTCACTTTTCTATTACCTGGACTTCAATTTTTCTTAGGATCTAGGAGGGTAGTGGCAATGTTTCCTTTTAGGGGTTCCTGAAAGTAGACATTGTTTTTACCCTCACTTTGGTCACACTGATGATTCCAAGGCTATGCTTTCCTGTATAAAAGGTTTTGTCCCGAAAGAGTGAGTAGGAAGAGGGGTGTCTGGGTGGCTCATTCAGTTGAGTGTCTGACTTCAGCTCAGGTCATGATCTTGCGGTTCGTGGGTTTGAGCCCATGCTGGGCTTTGTGCTGACAGCGCCCTGATTGCTTGGGCTTCTCTGTCTTCTTCTCTCTCTGCCCCTCCCTCCCCACCCCCCTCAAAAATAAATAAACATTAAAAACAATTTTTAAAAAAGTGAGGGGAAGAGAGAAGAGCCAAGGAGGTCTGGGACGAAATCGTTATTCAGATCTGTTCCATTTCTGACATTCCTGTTTGCTCTGTCAATCTGTCCCCAGCTACAGCAGTGAAGGAATAAATTTGTTCCAACCGCCTCTGTGGTGTTCATGGTATGGAAGCAATTCTCCATGGTCTCATACGTCCACGTTGAACATGACTGTGGAATCAAACAGCCGGCTTCTGCTTCATCCTAGCGGGAAAATTAGGCGGATTGAGGTATTTAACAGATGACCACAGTTTTGAAGCGATGGGGGAATGCTATTGTACCGGTTTGGATTTCCTAAGTTTTAATTTTGGCCCCTCGGCCTGCCCTTTGTTCTTTTGTGCTTTCTTCCAGGATATAGAATGTGCTAGAGCGCGTTTAAAAAGACCATTCTTACGTCTGTGCTATAATGCCACATCTCATTCTTACAAAACCTCTATGGTTTTAGTGGCCAGGTCCTTGACCATGTACTGCATGTCAGTAATTGAACATTTCACTTTTGGAGAAAACCAGGCATGTAACCATGGTTTGTAAGTAACTCATAAAGCATATTTTGAGATGTGTTTTTTTACCAAGCTTTTTTTTTTTTTTTTTTGCACATTATCTCATTTCTTCTGAATAATAGTTTTTTGTCCAGTGTCACCGTTAACATACTGCTTACTTTGAAATCAATCTCTTCAGCTGTTTACAATTATTCTACAATGTTTTTTTTTTGTTTGTTTTTGTTGTTTTCGTGCATGCCTTAAGTCTCCCTGCTCGAGGATTTTAATTTGGTGTCTGAGTAACGTGCCATTGTTATTAGCATCCTTTTTATATCAGTTTTATGAAAGTAAACCTCCCAGATATGGGATAATTATAAAAACAACCCACATGGTAACTGTCTGGAGTTTTGGTTGCTAATAACGATGAGCTAAAATTATCGACAAAGTGTACTGTGTGACAGGCACTGAGCTAAGTGCTTTATTTCTGTGGATTATCTTAACAAACCCTCCCAATGACAATAAGAATCAGGCACTATTTTTGATTACTATTTTCCAAATGGGACAACTGTGGTTTAGATCCAAGTTTATGCAAAAATGACAAAGGTCTTAGGCCTGATGATTTCCTAAGCCCATTCTCGTAATTTCTAGATGAAATTGCCTCCAAATAAACAACTCCTGTGTATTTCTGCTTGGTTTCAGCGGACAAATTCTGTACCTAAGAGACCAATGCATCTTGAACACCACAAGGATGTTTTTTCTTTACAGCTTCCAAGAAGAGTGATAAAAATCAGAAAAAAAATTTCCTAGAATCATCAAATATTAGGAGGTTCCAGGAAACTAGTTTCTGACTAGTGTTAGTAATCTGTTAACAAGTAGACCAAAACAAAATTAAATGGATTTTTAACTATATGGAAGTATTTAAAACACTGGGAGCTTTTGGGCCCCCGTGAGCTTTTGCAAGGAAGATTTGCAGGAGTCTTTCCTTTGTTTCAGTTTGGGTCCTGGATGTGTTGTGATGGAAAAGAAAAGGAAAAACATTTCAACTGCAAAAGGCGCACGTTCAGAAACCACACCTCTTGTGAATATCATCATCAGCCTTTTCAAAAGAAAAGAGGTTTTGCTCTTGAGGGTGCATGTCATAAAGCATCAAACACAGTGAGAAGCCTTACTGAGTTAAGGCTTCTGAGTTAAAAAAAAAAAAAAAGCATGACTCCTGAGTTTAAAAAAAAAATGCAGACCTGCCTTGTCTGAAAAATGTTTACATCACAGATAGTTTTGCTTTTGAGGTTCTAGACAAGACAAGTGACTGTACCTGCGGGAACCGACCTAACTCATCCAAATCCTTGCTCTCAATAAAGGGTAAGGAGAGGTTTGCTGGGCAAGAAATGTGCTGATGTTGTTGGGCCCAAAGCCCCACTGGGAGCAGAAATCTTTTCCACACCCTGTACTTTGACAAACCTGTTCTTGCTTTGCTGCCCATGTGCAAGTTTTCTAAATAGCTATGTTTAGATTAGAACTAGGTCTAACAGAAGTTCTAACACGTTGTACTGATTAAACACATTGAGATCGAAACAGACAGACAGAGGTACAAACAGGCATCCTTCTCTGCAATGGCCCATTTCTTAGAGGGCACGGAAAAATGTCTTCAAAATTTCAGAAAAGTTTTTTTACCCTGAGTAGAACAAAGAGCCTTTGGGCAATAGACTTGCTATTTGCTTGGTGGGGATAAATGAAATGCAGGAATAAATACAAAAAAAAAAAAAAATACTCGCGTTTGCTTTGGAGATGGGACCACGCGCGCCTGACCCTGAGACCCTCGCTGTGAGGGATGGAGCGGTGACCCTGAGTCATTTGGGGGTCATAGCAATTGAGAATCAAGAAACCTTGCCTGGGGATGTGTCCTTGCACCAAATCCCTCCAGCCCGTTTGCCAGATGCTAACTCAATTGGAAGAGTGGGGATTATGCCCAAGGAATGGATAAATCTTCTCACTGATACTCAGACACGGATGTTATTTTATGGTTCTTTTTACAAAGGCAGATGATCGGATTTAAGGAAGGAAAGTGGAGAGCCCGGACAAGTGTAAGCTGTCATGGTGATCTTACTACTTTAATCTTTTAAGTGCATTACCTTATTTTCTATAGTAGACATAGTTCCTCAAAAGCTGTGTGCCGTGAGGTTTCTTGCAGTTTCAATAGTTTTGACACATGTATTATTTTAAAAACATCTTGAAAAAAGAGTGCCTTAAAAAGGCAAATGGCATTTTCTAATTTAATTATTTAACAATAGTAAGTCCGTGTTCTGGGTTTATTAGAGCTCGGTGCCCTTGTAGAAGATAGGGCAGAAGTAAAACATAGCAGAGATCACGATATTTACCAAATGGCTACGTAATACGTGGTTATCTATATAATTGTAACTTGCTGAGCAATAAAGCTGAAAATTGACTTTTGAGATCCCCAGTTCCAGCTGTGTTGTATTAAAATAGGAAAGTTTTAAAACTTCTCCTGAAGCTGGACTTAGGAGTCTCCAAGCTGCTTTGCTCTGCTGTTTACTTGCTCTGATTCAGAGTAGAATACTTCTCTTTTTAAGTGGACCGAAGACGTATAATTTGGAATTTGAAATGCAGGCAGTAAGGAAAGCTATATTTAGGATAACTTCGAAGTTTAAAGGGAAAGTATTCATATCCTAATAAAGATCTTCTTTTGCAATTCTTTTTTAGTCGTGTGCTTACTTGGGGGTGCTTAGTAAATGCACTTTTGATTGTTTTCTAACGTAATAAAGGCAATAGGATTTGAAGCTTTGATAAAGCATGACCCAGGGGGTGTAGGGAGAAGGGGCCAGGGCAGGAATGGATACATTTTTGGCCTTTCATCACAGACGCTAAAGCACAGTTGTTAATTGCCAGTTGTCATAGACTTTTGGATAACCTGACCTTTGACCCTGCTTAGTAGAGATCTTCCCTGCCTCCCTCTGGCTGTGCTGAATTCCTTGCCCAGTCTAGACTTGGACACATCCCTGTAGAGCATGCAGACCCTCTGTCCAGTTCTCCTGTGAGACTCCAGTTAGGTCCCGACCCTCTGAATATCAGCTTACTCATAGTAAATCACATTGGACTCCATTGGGAAGCTTGAGCCCTGAAAAGGCAGAGCTAAGCCTTCCATCTTGTTTTCTTTCAACAAGGGGGTTCATTAAGGTCAAGAGTGTTGACCTTGGTTTCCCCTGGCCTATTCCCTGCTCAGATTCAGCTTGTCCTCTAAAGATGAGTCTTCAAACATACCTGGAGTTCCTAGTGATGCTACATATGCACCTCCAACATACACACATGCACACACACACACACACACACACACACTCACACTCTTCCTTTGAAGGCTCCCCTCCAGGTTTCTGAACCTTCCCACTTTATTTGGGGGAAGGTTACCTGGACTGGTTTAACCAAGAACTGGCTTTGGGGCTGGATCCAGAGACTTGCCAAGATGTCCTCACCCAAGATAAGGGGAGTTGGCAGTCCTGGGAAATCAGGGTAGGACAACTGAGGGCCAAATGCCAGGAGAAGAGTTCGTAGGAGCGCCGAATCCAGGAGGTACTGAAAGCAGAGAAGGAAGAGAACGAGGCAGTTGGAACAAGCTCAAGGCCAACAAAGCAGTATTCAGGAAGCAGGGAGGGCCGGATCTCTCCCTGAGAGGCTGCTTCAGCAGATAGGCAAGCTTGGGTTTGTTTTCATGGGCTATAGAAATGAGATATGTACGTGAGTGGGTTAGTGAACAGAGGTACTTGTTGACATGCTGTTTCTGTTTTTCCTTTGATCATCAAGATTCGTGAATGAATTGGCTATACCTCTCATATCCCCTTTATAATATCTACTCCCTCCTTATCTACCTGTGCAGAGGAAATCCTCAGTTCATTAAAAGCTAGGAGGAGGTTGGTTGCTAATCCCTATGTTAGTGAGCTAAGGCTGCCCTAACAGAATACCACAGTCTGGGGCATTAAACAACGGAAATTTATTTTCTCACAGTTCTGGAGGCTGGAAGTCCAAGATCAAGGTGCCGGCAGGTTTGCTTTGGTTTCTACCGTGGCCTCTCTCTTTGGCTTGTAGATGGCTGCCTTCTTGCTGTGTCCTCATGCGGTCTTTCTTCTGTAATCAAATCTCTTCTTCTTTTAAGAACGCCAGTCAGATTGGATCAGGGCCCACCCTAATGAGGTTATTGAGCTTACCTCTTTAAAGGTGCTATCTCCAAATATAGTCACATTCCAAGGTTCTGGGGTCTGAGATTCAACATGTGGATTTCGGGAGCGCACAATAGCTGGTAAAACTCCCCAGTCTCCAAAGCCACGCAGCCTGGCCTCAGTCCCAGCGGGTGGGTGAGGTGCCACCGTGAGGGACCCCGCAGCTCCCACGTCCCATGCCGGCACTCCACTGGCAGCTTGGCTCTTTCCTCTGTCTCCGCTGACACCTTTTCTTCCTCAAGGTTGGAACCGGCCTGCTCTTAAGCCACGTCTGGCCTATGGCCAGGTTTCGTTGGACTCACCCTGTGTTCGAAAAGTTTAATTGGTGGCTAAGATGAAAAAGCAGATGCTGATAGTTCACGTAAGTACCTCACTTTCTGGCCTTTCCTCAGAAGCTGGAAGACCTGTGAACACTGGGCTTGATTTCCATGTGACAGCCCTCCTCGAAGAGTCTGGTGGTCGCCTCCACCCGCTAGTGCCTTCAGCTCCCATCTCTCCTGTAATTGGCCAACCTGAGCCCTGAACGTATTTGGAGTTTTGATTCCTAGATTATTGACATACCCACTAGGCACCCGCCACCCCTGCTGCTTTGACTTGGTTCTAGTCTCACGTCTTCGTTTGCAGCCAATACTTTTCCATTTGATGTCATTCTGACCCTTTTTTTACCTTTATTTTTTTTAATGCTTATTTATTTATTTATTTATTTATTTTTGAGAGCTCAATGCAGGGCTCGAACTCACAAACCATGAGATCATGACCTGAGCTGATCATGACCTGAGGTGAAACCAAGAGTTGGGCGCTTAACCGACTGAGCCACCCAGGCGCCCCCTACTCTGACACTTTAAATCACACCTGTTCTCATGTGTTACCACAGGTCAGTCCAAATGCCTGAATTAAAAAAAAATTTTTTTAATGTTTTTATTTATTTTTGAGACAGAGAGAGGCAAAGCATGAGCAGGGGAGGGGCAGAGATAGAGGGAGACACAGAATCTGAAGCTGGCTCCAGGCTCTGAGCTGTCAGCATAGAGCCCAACGTGGGGCTCGAACTCACGGACTGTGAGATCATGACGTGAGCTGAAGTTTGCCCGCCCAACCGACTGAGCCACCCAGGAGTCCCCCAAATGCCTGAATTTTATGTTAAGAAAACCTTCTTCTTTCACTGAGCTCCATATCCAATGTCTCCTTCTACTCTGTCTCATTCACCTGCCCAAAGTGTCTTGCCTATCTATTATTTCACTCTTGTTCAGGCCCTCAGCACCATGTTATTTCAGGCTCTTAAGAACTCCTCAGCTCCTCTCTTCTTTTCCAGATACAACATGCTGTCTCCAAAACACTGAAACATTATTTTCAATGTGTTACCTCTCTGTTTACTCTTTTGCCTACAAGTCTAGTCCTTTACAGCCTTATTTTCCATTTTAGCTTCCTTTCCTTCCTTTTTGGTCAGCAATTGGCATGTGTCCAGTCATTGTGTGTTGAGAAGTGATTGATCCATTCAGAACCCCTGAGTGTATCATTGTGCTTGCTTTGCCTTGATTCATTTCATCCATACCTTTCCACCCCCGGCTCTCCAAATTTGCCTTCGTAGAACAAAAAAAAAGTGCATTTGCTTTTTCTTTTGTGTGTGGTCCAGGGCTTTGCACATAGTAGACATTCTACCAATACTTATAAATTTTATTGTAAATCACTAACCTCCCCAACAGAAGTCTCTGTGTTCTCTGATTCCCAACCTAGCTCACTTATTGTGAGATGGTCCTCAACATACCCTGTGGTTTTCTTTTACTTGTAACCCTGGTAAATATTAATGAAATGAATACACAGCTTTTAATTATAGTGAAGATACTTTGGAATTTACCCCTCTAGTCAGTCAGTCAGCCAGGAATTACAACCTGACTTCGACTTAATGAAAGGGTGAAATTTCTATCAATCAGAAGAATGGAACAGGCTACCTCATAAGCAGGAAGCTTCTCATTCATTTGTTCCTTTGTTCAACAAGAATGTTAGGGGCATACTAATAGATTGACACAGTACGTTAAAATTGCCTTCATTTCTACTTTCTTCTTGAGAAAAGTAGCTCAAGGACACAATTTTTCAGGAAGCGAAGGAAAGTGTATTAGTTTCCTATTGTTGCTATAACAAACTACCACAAATATTTGTGGCTCGAAACCACACAAATCTATTATCTTCCAGTTTTGGATTTCAGAAGGTTGAAATGGTTTTCACTGATCTAAAACCAAGGTTGTTCCCTCTGAATGTTCTGAGGGAGAATTACTTTCATTGCCCCTTTCCAGCTTCTGGAGGCTAGACTGCCCACATGCCTTATCTTTGGGTCATAGACTTCTGTTAGGTATTTAGTGATTTAAAACAAAATCTATAGATATTGGTAAAATATCTACTATGTGCAAAGCCCTGGACCACACACAAAAGGAAAGGCAAAGGCATGTTTAAGGCACTTTCTTGGATTATATTAAGAAGACCCAGATGCAAAGATAGCACAAAAGCCATAAAACAAATGAAAAAATACAATAGATTTCATGATGTTTAAGATGATTCATAAATAGACCAATATCGATGAAAAAATGATCAAGTTTGAAAATAGCATACCATATTACAGGAGACCCCATCCTGGTCTCCAAGGGTGTTCAATCACTGTGAATGAGATTGCTGCCCATGGGGAGTTCAAGGTCCATCCTTGCAACTCTGTGGACATTGGGAGGAACTTCAAATGGGCATTTTTGTGGAAAGGACTCAATGAAGAGCTCTTTATAGAAGAGGTGGAATAGTCTAGGAGCTTGAGATTGAATTGGTAAGTACTTTATTTTTGGCTGAGAAATTCTCATTTAGAATGATGCTAGAAAAGAAAGCACCGGGTGCCCAAGATGAAAGCTTCCAATCATAGGGAGAAAAAACGTGACTTGGAACTCTCCTTGGTACCAGGATGTTCCTGCTTGAGTCTCTCCTGCTTTCTCAGAACCATTAGCCTAGCTTGTGTGACCTAGTGTGCTACTGATCTGCACTATACTCCTTTCTTCAGCTATGACCCTTCTTATTAAGCCTTCTATTTTGCTAGCTCTCCACGCACTGCTCTGCTCACTCTCCCACCTCTTCCTCTTCCCATCCTAATTGGCCAAGAACGACTGTCTCAAACTGAATCCTGCATATTTTTCACCAAAGCTCAAAATCGAATTTATCAAAAATTATCTAGCATAGCATGCCAACATATTAATGTAAAGTTCGTTTTACAAAATGCAAAACAGCTACTTTACATAAACACTCAAGTCTATTTTTATAAATGTACTCATTAGATACTTTCCTTTGAGAAATGGTTCAATAGAGCTCTTACTGTTTCTTCCAATTAGTGATCATTAGCGTTCTGTAGCATTTCCCTGAGAAAGAATATTAAAGGGCTACAATGTCACCAGGGGCAGAACTTCTAAATTTGGAAGCTATGTGAAAATCAATGATTCTGGGATCAAACACTTAGTTGGTCTCATGACTGTATAACATGGTTCTTAGTCTTTAGGATGAAGATCATCAATATAGACAAACATTAAGAGAATAGTTCTTTTGTTCTTTTGGCATATTGCAATTCAGGAAGCACTGGCTTCAGTCCAAAATTTAATTTATACTTATAAAATTACAGATTTTCTGTGAGTTACTAAAAGCTGAACAGGCATAGAAGGAAATACCACTCAACTGAAATGTTATTATTTGAATGCCAGTGATGGACTCCTTGACTCGAAATCCAGAAGGTTCTTCTCAACTTTTATTGTTAGTAATAATTAAAATACCTAACATGTATAACATTTTATAGTTCGTGGATTTTTACATAAATTATTAGATAATCCTTAACTTTTCTCTGTGTTCCTGTACAACGATATCCTGTATTGAATTGTCTGTGCTCTGGATTCTTTGAGGGCAGAAACTGTCTTTCCTCAGCACCTTTCAAAATGCCCAGGTCATAGCTATGGTTCACTGCTGTTGAATGAATAAAAGGATGGCGTCCATATTTATTGTTGCTCAGTCTTCTCCGTTTGAAATTTTCCTCTTCCTTGCGTTCCGTCATGACACATTTCCCAGCTCTCCTGCCATGTTTCTTGACAATGCTTCCTTCTTTGTCCTTCTAACTTTCATTTCTCTCCTTAGACTCTCAAGTTCTCTCTGCTCATCCTTTGTTACATTCTCTCACTACACCCCCCTTCTTGGGTCATACACTAATAATTCTCTGTGTGTCAACTCTGGCTCTGTAACTCTCATGTTATTTTGAACCTTGAGTGCTCACCTGTATTCCAGCTCAGTACTTCTAAGGTGCCCTTCCAACATGAAGAATATAATGTTGAAACAAATACCACGGTTGTATTGTTCAAGCCATTCAAGATTTTATCATAAAGAATTCCCAATTTCTTTAGTGCCATTAATAGTCTACATGTCACCCGATCTCAAAGTCATGAGCTCATTTGTTTTTAATGTTTATTTTTATTATTTTTGAGAAAGAGACAGAGTGTGAGCAGGGGAGGGGGCAGAGAGAGAGAGAGAGGGAGACACAGAATCTGAAGCAGGATCCAGGCTCTGAGCTGTCAGCGCAGAGCCCAACGCAGGGCTCCAACCCATGAACTGTGAGATCATGACCTGAACCGAAGTCAGAGCTTAACCTACTGAGCCACCCAGGTGCCCTCATGAGCTCATTTTTTATTCATTTTTCCCATTCCCAATCCCACCAGATAGTTACCCCAACTTAGCCCTGAGTTTCAGTGGTTTTCGCATTGGAAAGTCATGTTTTGATCCTTCTATTTTAAATATACCATTTAGATTCAATTGTTTTTGCCTAATCTGTAAGAGATCAAGAACACTGAACCAAGAGCATGCCATTTGAGGGAAAAAGTACTCATGGACATTTTTGAAATAAGATTTTTGAGATTTTAAGGGATTTTCACAATTTGGCAATGCTGGAATAGCTAAGAAATTTTTTCATCAAAAATTTTGTATTTATTACCTGACAAATAATATAAGCTATCAGTCTATTCTTAGATTTCATAATGAATATTCTCAATGGGGTAATTAATGGAAAGTAAAACAAGCCATTGCTAAAAAGGCAAACCCAAAACTTGATAGGTCTAACAAATTGGTGGAAAAATCAAATATTTTTGACACAATTTTTTGATCCTTAGAAATGTGACCTGGGTAAGTTAGACTGGATAGGATTACTGGCCAAAAAAGAAAACTCACAATAATGGATCTGAAAGGGTAAAATTTGTTATTGAAAACAAAACACAAAAATCCAAACAAATATACCAAAAAAAAAAAAGAAGTGACTGATAAATCAATTATTGCTTTGAAACTTTGTCTGGAGAAAAATAATTTATTTTGATTACGATAATTTCAGTGAAATAAGAATCAAAATGGAACAATTAGGAGTAGTTTCTCTTCTCTGTTTACAAAATTGATGAAGGAATTAAGGTGGTTTAAGGAATTATACTCTGGAGAATGCTTTCCCTTCAAAAATCCTTCAGTTGCTCTATATTCTGATTATACGTATACTCAGAATATCCTCCAGGTAAACACAATGTGAAAATATCTACTGGATGAAAGTGGCGGAGTCATAACAACATGAGCAAATGTTCCTCTCTGTTTTCCTCTGCTCACTGCCACCATTTGGAGCAAGATCTTCTTTTTCTTCTTCTTTTTTTTTGTGCTTTTAGAGGTTCATTTTTCTTTTCTCTTTTTTTGAATTTTAATTTTATTTTTTATTTTTTAAAATTTACATTCAAATTAGTTAGCATATAGTGCAACAATAACTTCAGGAGTAGATTCCTTAGTGCCCCTTACCCATTTAGTCCATCCAGTTACAGAAAAAAACATAAAATACCTAGGAATAAATCTAACCAAAGAGGTGAAAGATCTTCTTTTATTTCTGAAATGACTTTTGGGTTCAGTGTCCCTGCAATCGCTTTCTTCGTTCTCCAAACTTCCCCCAAATGACACGTCAACCTAAAATTTTTCAGGAATAATTCTTATATTGTCATTTTGTGTTGATGCTTAACCTTACAATTTATTTTAATTTTTAATTTTTAAATTTATTTATTTGTTTGCTTGTTTTGTTTTTGTTTTTGTTTTTGTTTTTTTTTTTTTCACACAGCCTCTGGCTCAATCCCTGGGACATCACAGATGCTCCACAATTGTTCTTTCCACATTCTTTCCTTACGTCCAAATTCCTAAACCTGATTTTGAAGATGGATTCTCAATGTATTTAAATACTTTTTAAGATAGCAGTCTTTTCTTTCTCTCTTTCTTTTTGCATTCTCTTCCCCAGCCCCCTACCCTACTGGCTGGAAATCTACTCACTACTTTACTACATTTTTCTGTTTCCTGCTTTCCTCAAACAGGTGTCTCCTTTCAGATCATTCTCTTCTGTCTGTCTGAATCTTTCCTGTTCCCTGTAACTAACATTAATCCCTCCTTTTCAGAGCAACTTTCTCTTAGCTTCTCTTAAACAAATGTGAGGCCTCCCTACTAATAACCAACCTAGAGCTTGATTTTTATGAGGTGGGACTTTGCATACTTTTCTTCGATCTCCACCAGAACATCTAAGTTTCACAGGGGTACGAATTATTCTTGAACACTTTTGAAATCTGAACAGGGCTGGCACGGTTTCTTACACAGGTTAGATGACCATTAACAATTGGCTGCTCAACTATATGAAGACCAGAGGTGACCAGATGTTTCTGTGGAGACCGATTTGATAAGAGTTGTGGTCCCCTGTGGGGACTTGTTCAACTTGAGGCCCAGTGTAGGCAGAGGTGGAGAGGTAGCTGGTGATGAATTAGACATCACTAAAAGGTAAAAATTTTCTCATAAATTCTTCTAGAATTGCTATTTTTTCCTTGTCTTGCACCTCCTTCCGAAATACTTTCCTTAGTGACCATGGACTTGGAAAACAAATGATGCATTGTATTCCCATCTCCATGTATTTTTTTTTTCTTGTGTTACATTCAGAAGTTTAGAGAGAGGACCTGCAAAGGTGCTTTCTGCAGGAAGGGTATTGATATTGACCCTGCAGTATTAATGGTTGGCACCTGCTTAAAAAAATAGCAGTGTTTCCAATCACTTCACAGGTGTCTGAAGGCCATCTGCTAGAAATATTCCCGATGTTCCTTGTAGTCAGAAGCTTATTTTAAATTTCTAGCTGCCTTTGAAATGAAATTTCTCTACTTACCAGATCAATGTTCAATACATTCACCTTCTTACATATTTGTCCAACTCTAAAGTTAGTCCCTGCTTCTTTACTCTGTCTTGGCACCTTTTTTTATTTCTTGGCTTCTCACTATTACACATTTTCAAACAGTCTACTAGCATGTTTATACTCAAGAAAAGAGGTAAACATAACCATACTTTCAGAAAGCCTTAAGAGCATTTGTCTCTGGTCCTTATTACTAAGAACCTTGTTAATGATGTGCTGCCATTAAGAAGTCACAATATGCTTTAAGTATTTCCATCATGAGCTAAAAAATTGCCAATTATTTTCTCTTAATCCAGGACATGATTTTGTTATTATCTATCCGTTTAATAAGAGTAGAGATTAAGCCCATTAAGATGATCTCACTAGCTCAAATAATTTGTAAAAGAGCATGAGATAGAAAGGATAAGTCATTTATATGAGCCCAAGTTTGTGACAAGAAAAGGGAACGAAGTTGGCAAAGAAGGTAGCAAAAATGGCTTTGTTATTTGACTTCCAGCTCATTAGTCCCAGCCACATAAAATTGTCAGGTACCTATGGAGAGATTTAAATGCATTGCTGGTTTTCTAGCAAAATAAGCAATATGTTTACTAGCAATATATTTCTAGTCTGATGGGAAAAATGACATACGAGAACTTTGCAGATTTGAACAAATTTCTTAAGATTTCCAACCTCCTTTTACAGGAAGCAATTTTCTCAAGTCCCAGACTCGAAAAATTTTCCTCACCCAAGAATAGAACCATACTAATAAAACAGCCATTTTCTCTTTAAGTACAAACCATCCCCCAGATTGTGGTACTAGAGACATTTTGGTTATTTCTCCCCCGTTAATTAACACATAGAAATCAATTAGGTTTGCTCCTGTAATTTTCATTTAGAATAGAGCATTAAATTTAACAGATGATCAGTCTTATTACTTTCACTGAGAGGTTTCTTGTAGCTAGTAGCCACCTGCTTGCAAGCATTTTTATATGGTGTTCCACACTTCCTTTTTTGAAAGCAGATTCCCGTAGCATCTGCATCAGAATCACCTGGGACGCTCATTAAATATGCATGTTGTTGGTTCTCAGGGACGTCTACGGAGTGTGCCTGGGGAATGTTAACCTTAACGAACACCTTCAGTGATTCTGATATACACCAACATTTGAGAAATGATGCATCCGTGAGTATGTTTTTAGACAACTGAGATGATTCACATGACAATGAATTATGGCCATACAAATCACCAGTGTCCATAACCGGTATTAGCCAAGAATCCCTGTGTATACTCTCACTTTTGACACAAAGTGGGATGGTCATTTGTGTGTTGCCATTGAAATGAATTCAGAAAATTCACTCAAGAATTGCAAGATAATTGCCGTAGATAAAAACTTAGTTGGAAATGACAATGCCAATACAGCCTTAAGAGTATCTTTGTTTCTGAATGGAAAAGATGACCAAGGAAAAATGGTCAGAGAGAGGGAGGTAAATGCAGTTGGAGGTATAGTTTGAAGGAAACAAAAAATTTAATTGCTTTTTTAAAAAAGCTTATTTAGGGGCGCCTGGGTGGCGCAGTGGGTTAAGCGTCCGACTTCAGCCAGGTCAGGATCTCGCGGTCTGTGAGTTCGAGCCCCGCGTCGGGCTCTGGGCTGATGGCTCAGGCCTGGAGCCTGTTTCCGATTCTGTGTCTCCCTCTCTCTCTGCCCCTCCCCCGTTCATGCTCTGTCTCTCTCTGTCCCAAAAATAAATAAACGTTGGAAAAAAAAAAAAAAGCTTATTTATTGTGTGTATGTGTGTGTGTGTGAGAGAGAGAGAGAGGAGAGAGAGAACATAAGCATACAAGGGGCAGAGAGAGAGAGGGAGAGAGAGAATCCCAAGCAGTTTCCACACTTTTAGTGCAGAGCCCAGTGCAGGACTCTATTCCATGAGTCATGAAATCATGACCCGAGCCAAAATCAAGAGTCAGATGCTCACCCAACTCAGCCACCCAGGAGCCCCCAAATTCAGTTGTTAATGAACACATATTGTTCTAATTCAAAGAAAAGTATAAATGTGCATTGGTAAATCTTAGTATTGCATGTAGAAAATACTACTCATTGTCTTTTTAAATTATGCATAAAAGCTTAAAACAGACAAAATCAAGTGGATTTTTTAAGTTATTTTTTTGTGATTTTCTCTTCTTTTAGAACAAGAGATAGAAGTCAGAAAATGATAGAAGAATGTATCTTCAAGGGAGGATGCAAATAATTATTCAATCCAAAACAAATTAATAGATTTAATGCAACTAAGACTTCTTTGGTATCTGTTCTGTGAGCAGAACTGTCTTAGGTCCCGGAAAATCAAAGATTAAAAAGCCACTGATTCCGCGAAGGAAACTTAAGTGTGTACTACTAAAAGAAAGAAGCTGATATGAAAAAGGTGCATGTTGTACGTGTAAGACATTCTGCAAAAGACAAAACTCTGGAGATGGTAAAATGATTAGTGATAGCTGCTAAGAGTTAACGGGGAGGGATGAATAGAAAAACAGAGAGGATTTTTAGGGCAGAGAAATTACCCTGTACGACACTGTAATGGTATATCACATCATTATATATTTGCCTAAATCCATAAAATGTACAACACCAAGAGTGAACTCTAATGTAAACTGTGGTCTTTGGGTGATAATGATGTGTCCGTGTAGGTTCACTAATTGTAACAAAGGTACCTTTGTGGTGAGGATGTTGATGATACAGGAAGCTACGGGTTTGGATGCGAGAGTGGGAGTTAGTGGATATATGGGAACTCTATTTTCTGCTCAATTTTGCCATGAACCTAAAACTGCTTTAACAAATAAAGTTTATTAAGAAATAGTTACTGAGATTTCTTGGAAGACACAATGGTCTAATGGCTGGGACTGATGCTGAAATACCCCATAGAGTCCAGAGTCATCAAGGCAATGGGGAAAGTAAATATTAAGAAGTGGGGCCCCATGCAGGAGGGAAGGGTCAGGGAAGACCTTCAAAAAGTGGGACATCTGAACTGGATTGTGACAAACCTGTTAGATAGATACATTCCATCATATTGACACTCCAGTGTATTGACCTTAGTTGGGGAACTTTAAGTCATCTGATCTTGCTGGAGGAAAACTGGAAGGGTGGGGAGAGCAGTAAGAATGAGGATGGACAAGGAGGCAGGGGCCAAGTCAGGAAGGCTGCCATGCTCACACACCCATTCATATATACATACACACACACACGCACATACACAAACACATACATACACATGCATATTCACAAATATACAGCCATATTCTAAAGACTAAGCCTTTTAACCTGTTGGGAAATCACTGAAAAACTTTTAGCAGGAAAATAATGTGGCCTGATTTACATTTTATAAAGAGCTGTAGGATATTTATGGGGAGATAGAAGGGAACAGAGGATGGATGGAAATATCCAGTCAAGTTAACTGGATGAGGTTAAGATTCTATGACAATAAAGGAAAGGGCAGATTCAGATTCAAGAGATATTGAAGAAATTGGGATCAGCTGAACTCGTTGAGTCCTCCCTTGTGGAAGGTAAGAGAGGGAAGAATCAGATATTTGCTCTCAAGTGTTGAGCTTAAGAAAATGAGTGGATGTTACACTTCTCATGGTGATGTCCACCCTCGGCTGGGTGCTGGGGATTCAGCAATGAACAACAGGTCCTTGTCACTGTTAGTGAGAAAAGAAGGCTTGACACAATAGCTACAAGTATGGCATCTGTTGTGAAAGAGGAAGCATAGCTATCTATCCAGGAGAAGTCTAGGATGGAGACCTCTGAAAGCCATCAGTATATAGTCAAGAGCTGACATCATAAAGATGAATGAGGTGGCCAGGAGAGGATGGCAAATGAGAGAAGGAGAGGGTTGCAGACAGAAATGTGGGCATCCCACTATGAGAAGAAGAGCAAAGGAGCCCATGAAGGAATGGTCAGCAAATCATGGAGGGAGAATCAAGGCATCAAGGGAGGAACTTCAAGAAGAAGAATGAAGTGGCCAAGACATGCTATGGAGAACTTAAATAAGATAAAGCCTCAGAGTTGTCCCTGGGTCTTGTGACGTGGAAGACTTTGTGATGCTTACAAGAACTGCTAGTGGCATGGGTGAGGCCTCATAGGAGTGTGCTGAGAATGAAGGACAAGTTACAAGGGAAGACAACCAAAGATGACATCTTCCTGATGCTTGGTCCTTGAAGGAATGAGAGAGGAAAGGAAATAGACACAGGATAAAGGGCAAGTGCTTGAAAATGGGAGGCATTGGAACACTTTGAGTAATGAATGAAAAGAAGCTAGTAGAGAAGGAGGAGTTGAAAATGAAGCAGAGAAAGGCTAAATTATGGAGCTATGTCCATTAAGGTCAGGAGAGCGGGGGTCCATTGATAAGTCTTGAGTGAGCTTTAAACAAGGAGAACGTGGTTTTTCTTCAAAGCGAAATGGAGAGAGGTAAGAGTGTGTATGGATGTATGGAAAGAAGGAAGTGGAGGCTGAGAGGAACCGAGGGGTTCTAAGATAGAAATTCAACTTTTTAGATGTCACGAAAATTGTCAGTCTTGATCATTTTGATATTTATATCCCGTAACATACTATCCTCCTACTTAAACTTTTAGCTTATAAGATTAAGAAATATGATAAAAAATTTAAAAAAATAGTGGTTCCAAAACAAAGTGAATGTCAAACATGAAAAATGGACACAATTTTTAATGGTCTTCCCTAGGGCTTTATATTTAAACAAGGCAAGGGCCTCTGAACCCTATAGATCACAACAGGAACATGATTCCAGAAAATTCTGAGGTCATGTCATTCTTGGAGATTTTTCTAACAAACAGAAGCTTTGCTGTGGACTTCTATAAATATTTATCTGCCATGACTCTTATCCACAGGAGGTTAAAGATCTCTGAATTTTGGATGAGAATGCATGGCTGTGTGATTTGACCTGAATTAGCCGGCAAAAAGAAATCTTCAGATTTTAAACTACTAAGTGCAACAAAATAATGACATCTTTTGCAAACATTACAAGATAATAGGAGGTGGTCTGGTCATTTATGAAACAATGTAAGTACTGTAATAACGTTTATCATTATAACCATATTTAATACATTATATTTGCTTTCAGATCGGTTATGATTGCCTCACCAGAAAATAAAATGGGACATATTCTTACAATGTTATGAGATGTTAACTGGGTTAATTTTAATGTTAGAAATTTGTTAACCTCCTCCTTACTTTTCAGCTGCTCCTCGTTTAAATTTGTCAGCCCGCATGCCATTTTATTCAAAGATTTGCCACGCATTCCCATTAAAATGCATGATCATTTTTTACTTTCCAATGTTAAGATTTTTCAGCTTCCAAACATCGGTAACTTCTTGATGCCTTTATTACCCAGGTAGATCATTTTATTGATTTAAAAATAGACATAAGTGGGGCGCCTGGGTGGCGCAGTCGATTAAGCGTCCGACTTCAGCCAGGTCACGATCTCGCGGTCCTGGAGTTCGAGCCCCGCGTCAGGCTATGGGCTGATGGCTCAGAGCCTGGAGCCTGTTTCTGATTCTGTGTCTCCCTCTCTCTCTGTCCCTCCCCTGTTCATGCTCTGTCTCTCTCTGTCCCAAAAATAAATAAACGTTGAAAAAAAATTAAATAAAAAAAAATAAAAATAGACATAAGACAATGTATTCAATAGGTCATTCAAGAGAATGAAATATGAAGAGTAGAAAGAAAAAGATACCATTATCAATTTTTTTAGAAATGTATTTATTTGTTATTAGCTTGATCACCGGCACGGTGTATCAGAATCCTTGAAAGAATATTAACCTGAAACAAATGCAATTGTTCTCTTGGCAATTTTCTGGTGTTTATTGAGATAAACAGAATGGTTTTGGTGTGAGGCAAAGTGGAATGGGGAAATATTGTTATATTTTAGGGCTCCCTCCCTCCTGTCTGCAACAATTTGACAAGGGAGCGTATATAGTTATTAGTGTGACAAGCAGCATATACAGGACAAGTTTGAGAGAGGTTTCCCAAATGTGACAAGTCTGATATTTACATGATATTACAGAAAATAAGCCATAAATCTGAAAAGAAGTTTTATAAACTGCCAATAATAAGAAATAGATTTCAGCCAACCATGCCAGAGCAAAGTGCATTTGTTTTCCTCCTCTCTATGGGAAATATGACAACGTAGTTTTCATATGAAGGAGTCATCAAATAATATGCAGGCAAAAATATAGGAAAAAGACTTATAAATATGTTTAATTATTAAAAGGTGTTTAATTAATAGAAATGTTATTTTTCCAGATTTTGTGCTGTCAACTGTGAAGACTTTGTGATTTCTTGTATTTATTCTCCCATTGTAAATAAATATTCACTTTCATATTTACTTTTGTATTTTGCATTCTTTTTTTTTATTTAAAAAAATTTTTTTTTTTCAACTTTTATTTATTTTTGGGACAGAGAGAGACAGAGCATGAACGGGGGAGGGGCAGAGAGAGAGGGAGACACAGAATCGGAAACAGGCTCCAGGCTCTGAGCCATCAGCCCAGAGCCTGACGCGGGGCTCGAACTCCCGGACCGCGAGATCGTGACCTGGCTGAAGTCGGACGCTTAACGGACTGTGCCACCCAGGCGCCCCTGCATTCTTTTTTTTAAAGGCTCCGCAAACTCTATATCTGCCCTAAGGCAGATTTTAGAATTTTCATTGAAAATAGCTTTTTCCAGGACATTTTCAAAAATGTTTTCGTATTTGATGTTTCCCTGGAGAAGCGTCCTTTATCCCTGTCCAAGGAGTCAGCATTTCATTGCTGTGAAATCTTATATTTTACAGTACTTACGTTTTTCTTAACGATCAATGTCTCTTTTTATGTTTAGTCTATTGGCTTTTATTTTTCTACTACTAGTGGCTCCCACTACACAAAAGAACAAACTCCATGGTTACACTGCAATCATAAAACAACATTTACATAGTGATGTTTATGATTTGAAGGTATACGTACATAGAAGTAAATGTAGCCGCTGAGTGTTTCTTCGCAAAAATAGCCAGAGTGTTTCTCCCTCTTGTAATGTACTTTCTACAATTAAAAGCATTTCTGGAAACTAATACACACAAAATCCTGAGTATAAAAGGATATTTTTATACTCAATATCTAAGGGTACCGATTTTAGATGTAATAGATGTATTGCCCTGCAGTCATGATAGTTTTAGAAGCCCTTTGCATGACTCTATTTCAGGAAGGATTCAAAGGTAGTTATTTTCACATTTATTTTCTAAAGTTCAATATCTGGGGACACAGATACATTTATATATATCTTCATAACACACCTTTGGCAGTCACATATGAATTGATTATTTCAGGATCACATGGTGTTTTCTCTTCCCTGCTATCTTTTCATAGCTGCTCCAATATTCTTGAATATAATATAAGGTGTCTAAATGGGTAATTGAAGTTCTCCCAAGTCCAAGAAGACTTAAAACCTCTTACAAGTCAGGGCAACTTTGGTCCTCAGTGTACATAACCTTTTTTTTTTTTTTAATGAACATGATGGAAAGCAGGAGATATATGGAAATGTTGTGTTCTGAATTGCCCGCGTGAGACGGCCGTGTCCCAGCAAACGGCTGACCACTCTAGTTCCGCAGCATGATAACTTGTGGATAACTTTTCTCCAGTCGGCTTTTTCAAGGTCAAGATTGAGGGTGATCCTGAGAAGAGAGCCGTGGCCACCGCCTACACCCCGTTCCCAGCCAACTGTCTAAAGATGTGTGCTGATGTTCACATGTTAGAGGACGAGCAGAAATTAGGCAGGGACAAGTGCAAATGTACCTCTGAGAGTGACAGGCTACTTCACCGTCTACCTACTCCGGCCCAGAAGATGGCAAATCTGTGGCATCATCTCCATAAAGGAAGGGGCGTCTGTTATTGTAGACGCCAATTAGTGAGGCGAAAAAAGAATTGCTAGTTTGAAAGCACTTTGTCACTTCGAAAGTCAAGCTCAGCAAACAGGGGCACATACAATGCAATTTTGAAATACTGCATAACTGTCATATTCTGGCAAGTTTGGCAATATTTCCATTTATGTGAAAGTGTGTGATGCTAATTTTTACTGTACTTATATCTAGGTGCTTCTGTTGATAATTGGCCAGAAGTTAAAAGGCTCTATGTAGTTAAGCCAAAATTCCATCCACACAAATGAAATAAAGGATATTTACTTCGGCTCCTATTTTATCATGTGAGGCAGCTATGGATTCCAGCTAGACACAGTGTATATTTTCCCCTAGACTTGATGTTCTTTAACGTTAACACGGCAACAGATCACAGGATTTATTTTCCCCTGTAGAATCTACTGCAAGCTGCAACTACCTTGTTTTCCTGAATTCCACTTACAGCAGTACTTTGTCTTAGGAAATTGAGTTAGAATTGAGTGTGGTTGTGAAACATATAAATAGTATGTCTTGATGAACTACGGGGCTTGGCAAAAGTGGTTTCCATCTAGGGCGGATACAAGTCAAGATGGGAAGATGATCTTTTATACCTAATTGATAAAAGATTTCTCTGTGCACCCTGCAGATCATTGACTCTCATAAGCGAAAGTGGGAGCTTATTAGGCATTGGCAAACAGTAGTACTTTGGCCTAGAAAAAGTAATTATGGAGAAGCTTTATCCGTAGGGCAATGGAGCTCACAGAGAATTTAGGAACAAAACAGTTTGTCACGTAGTTTCTTTCCTTTGTAGAAATCCATTCCTTGTCCAGTCAATTTTACTACGTACTACCTTACCATGTTGCTACATTTTTGGGGTGTGTTTAAAGATCGACACCCGGAGTGGCATAAAGCTAACAGGAGCCCACATAATTCAAGCATTGATTTTAATTGTCCTGTGCTTTTGCAATGCCAATTTAGATTTCATTTTGAAAGCTTGAATTTTTAATGAGTTATTATTACTTTGTATTAGTCCATGGCTAGAGTCTTAGAAGTTTTGAAGGCATTGATAGGTTTCATTTTTTGCAGTTTTCAAGCAGATTACAGAGAAATAAATGTTCGGTATGGAGTCTCCCATCCAATGGCATCAAAAACTCCACAAAAAGCCCCTGTGAAGTTGAGTTTTATTTTTAACTCGGTGGAAATTCACTACTAATTCATAATAGATGGCTTATCCATTACAATAAATGCACGGGCTCATTATATATCGACTAAATATACTTATTTGTAAAAAGCCATGCCTAGCTATTCTTTTTTTTCATTAAAAAATTTTTTTTTAGTATTTTAATTTTATTTCTGAGACAGAGGGAGACACAGTGCGAGCAGGGGTGGGGCAGAGAGAGAAGGAGACACAGGATCCGAAGCAGGCTCCAGGCTTTGAGCTGTTGGCACAGGGCCTGATGCGGGGCTCGAACTCACGGTCTGTGAGATCATGACTTGAGCCCAAGTTGGATGCTTACCCAACTGGGCCACCCGGGTGCCCCGCCCCCCCCAGAGCTATTCTTTATCATTTCAAATGACAACCTTTATTTTGGTCATAAATAGAATGATCAAGCTGACTGTGTCTGTTTTAAATTAAGAGGATACAACATGTTGGTTTTGCCTGCTGATGAGTAGGGAACAAAATCAAGGTAAGGCAGATATGGAGGAAGACTAGAAAAACCAGCTGTGATGGAATACATGGTTTTTTCCCCCAGCTTCTGCCCAAAAGTCCAACTGAATTCACATAGGCCTTCTCCATGGGCACTGATGCCTGCTGAGCAGACAACCAGGAAGGTGAGGGTAAAGTCAAGGTGACTGGAAGGAGACCAGAAACCAATTTTACCTCTGGATAAAGACAAGTTGGAATAACTTAACAAACAAACAGCCCCATTTTCATCACTCAATGACTAGACTGCTTCAGGGTGGGCTTGTTAGCTAGCGGTGAGAACCAGGAGCTGTCTGTGCTTCAGACAGATAGGGAGACACCACGTTCTCTTTTCTTACACTCTGAGTTGGTCATTTTGGCATCCATTTGTCACAACACCAGTTGTATTAACTATATTTTTTTGTTCTTTGTACCCTTGAAGGTCTGGCATTTGTGGTCTCACTGAGTGGAGAGTCAGCCCCTCCCAAGGTTACCTAGGTTTCATTGTTTTATTTTTATTATTTTATTTTATTTATATTTTAATTAGGTAATATACAGTGCAGTACTGGTTTCAGGATTAGAATTCAGTGATTCATCACTCATATACAGCATCCAGTGCTCATCACAAGTTTTCTCCTTAATACCCATCACCAATCTAGCCCATCTCCCACCCACCTCCCTCCATCAACCCTCAGTGTGTTCTGTATCATTATGAGTCTCTGATGGTTTGTTTCCCTTTCTTCTCTTTCCTTTCTCCATTCTCATATGTTCATCTGTTTTGTTTTTTAAATTCCACATATCAGTGAAATCGTATGATATTTGTCTTTTTCTGTTTGACTCATTCCAATTCATAATACATTCTAGCTCCATCCATGTCATTGAGAATGGTAGGATTTCTTTTTTTTTTTTTTTATAAATCGGTGGTTGAGTAATATTCAGGTGTATATAGATACCACATCTTCTTTACCCATTCATCAGCAAATGGACATTTGAGCTCTCTCCATAGTTTGGCTATTGTTGATAATGCTGCTAGAAACATCAGCGTGCATGCACCCCTTTGAATCTGCATTTTTGCATCCCCTGGGTAAATACCTAATAGTGAAATTGCTGGATCATAGGGTAGTTCTTTTTTTTCTTGAAGAAACTCCATACTGGTTTCCAGAGTAGCTGCAGCATTTTTATTCCCACCAATGGTGCAAAAGTGTCCCCCCTTCTCTGCATCCTCACCAACATGTGTTGTTTCTTGTGTTGTGAATTTTTTAGCCATTCTGACAGGCGTGAGATGGTATCTCATCATGGTTTTGATTTGTATTTCCCTGATGATGAGTGATGTTGAACATCTTTTCATGTGTTTGCTAGCCATATGGATGCATTCTTTGGAAAAGTGTCTATTCATGTCTTCTGCCCATTTCTTAACTGGGTTATTTGTTTTTTAGGCTGTTGAGTTTGATAAGTTCTGTATAGATTTTGGACACTAACCCTTTATCAGATATGTCATTTGCAAATGTCTTTTCCCATTCCTTAGGCTGCCTTTTAGTTTTGTTGATTGTTTCCTTCAATGTGCAGAAACTTGTCATCTTGATGAAGTGCCAATAGTTCACGTTTCCTTTTGTTTCCCTTGCCTTCAGTGATGTGTCTAGTAGAAGTTGCTCTGGCCAAGGTCAAAGAGGTTGCTGCTTGTGTTCTTTCTAGGATTTTGATTGTTTCCTGTCTCACATTTAAGTCTTTCATCCATTTTGAATTTACTTTTGTGTATGGTGTAAGAAAATGGTGCAGTTTTATTCCTTTGTATGTCACCATGGAAGCAGCAGAAAAAGAAATCAAGGAATCAATCTCATTTACAACTGCACCAAAAACAATAGGATACCTAGGAATGAACCTCACTAAAGAGGGAAAAGATCTGTACTCTGAAATAGAAGACTTATGAAAAATATTGAAGAGGACACAAAGGAATGGAAAAACATTCCATGCTTATGGACTGGAAGAACAAACATTGTTAAAATGTCTATACTACCCAAAGCAATCTACACATTTAATGGAATCACTCTTAAAGTACCATCAGCATTCTTGCCAGAGCTAGAACAAACACTCCTAAAATTTTTATGGAACCACAAAAGACCCGAAATAGCCAAACAATCCTAAAAAAGAAAAACAAATTTGGAAGCATCACAATTCTGGATTTCAAGCTACATAGCAAAGCTGTAGTCACTGAGACAGTATAGTCCTGGCATGAAAACAAACACAAAGGTCAATGGAATAGAATGGAAAACCCAGAAATGGACCCACAACTATACGGTCAACTCATCTTTGACAAATCAAGAAAGAATATCCAATGGAAAAAAGGTAGTGTCTCCAACAATTGGTGTTAGGAAAACCGGACTGAGACATACTTATGTTTTAGAGATAAAAAAAAGCTCTTCTGGAACACACATTTTTCATATGTAAACTAACCAATCTGGAGCCCACACCCTCTATCTCCTTTATCAAACTGTCTCACACCAAACCAATATTCTCCTTCTCTACATGAACTCAGGGCCGTGTACCTGGCAACTGGATAGCTTCTATGCCCCAAGGTTCCCTGGAATTATTCAAACCAGCCAATCCTAAGCTGTTTAGTCTGTCCTGCCTTGTCTTTCCCGTGAAAGCCACTAAAGTCTCTGATCTGAATTTTCCTCTCTTTGCTTCTGCTTCCGGACCAAAACTGGTGCTTCCTTATGTTCCCTTGCATGATGTAGCATGTTCCTTCTTGGGAAATGTCAACAGTAAAATTCTCTCAATGCCATTGGCGTCTCACTCAGTCACCTCTATATATTAAAATCTTATGGGTACATTTTGAGACACACAGCCTTGATTATATAGTGAGTGGTCATGAGATAAGAGCTCTTAACTTAAACTATTTTCCAGTAGTTAGGGTATTTGTAAAGATTTTTCTTGGCTTGGGACTGAATGAGCCAAGCTTATACGTGACAGTCATCACCTTGGGAAGTTGGATCAGGCAGAAACAAAGAAATGGCTAAACATATCAGTATACAGCAATAGTTCAACCCATATGGACAAAGAAAGAGAGAATTTATATCCTGCTTTAGGAATGCCTTGCCATTTTTTAAAGTGCAAGTCTTCTGTTCATTAGTTAGAATATTAACCTTAATTCCATGGTTCAGTTTATCAGCATATATCTTCCAAGCACCCTGTTAAGTGCTATGGAGGCCAAAAACAGAGGCAAAGCATTATTTTTACTCTTAAAGTTTATGCAATCTAAATAGTAGTAACACCATTTCTGCTAGCCTGAGTTTCTTAGAAGTTGAGACCAAGGTAAGATTAGATGTAGAAGAAACTTTTTGGATGAAATGAGACACTCATGGATCGCTTGCTTTTCTGTACAGCTCGTGACTGCCCTTGTTGTAGACTATCTTTTCAAGGATATTTGTAGAGTAAATAGCCTTGGAATCAGAGATAGTACAGAGCACAGAACAGAATGTTTACTGTCTAGTGTATTAAAAATACTGTCTCCCTTCAAGGTACAGTTCAGGAAGACTTAAGAGTCATTATAAGAAATTCAAATTTCCTAAGATTGGGCAACCTCTTATATTAAAAAAACAAACTTCTCAAAAACAAAACCCCAACACAATCCTCCATATGAGGGATGCCACCTTGGCCTTCTTAATGTCATCCTGTGGGATTTGGGGTTTGAATAACTGGAGCAAATGCTGCTGTGAGCAAGGCACTCTCCTTTATTTTTCATCCAAGAGTCTCTTGTCTTCTGCCAGCATCCATGAAATGGTGGCAGGCCAACTTGCTAGCTTGCAAGCAAGGTAAGCAAATCTCAGACCCTTCAGAATTCTTGGCAAAACACCTATGAAGGAAAACGGGAAGGAAACTGGCATATCCTGAGACAGCTCTTAGACCGTGATACACCCCCTTTTTTTTTAGAGAGAAAAAAAAAAAAAAAAAAAAAAAAAAAAAAAAGGTTGGGTGAAGGAATCTTGGATGGTGTGCAGTTATAAGAACATTTTGAAAAGACTTATGAGGAGTCTTCCAGCCAATGACCCTCTTCAGAGCTGCCCCACATCTCATGGCTTGCTCACTATTCCTGCTGCACTCAATCACTGGCTGGAAGCAGCCTGTGGGAAGCATGGCCTTGGATCAGAAGTGATGGCGGATTCAGAACATAACATCTGGGGATGCCTGGGTGGCTCAGTCGATTGAGCGTCTGACTGTGGCTCAGGTTATGATCTTGGGGTTTGTGAGTTTGAGCCCCACATTGGGCTCTGTTCTGACAGCTCGGAGCCTGGAGCCCGCTTCCGATTCTGTGTCTCCTTCTGTCTCTGCCGCTCCCCCACGCGTTCTCCATCTCTCGCTATCAAAAATAAATAAATATATAAAAAAAACAAAAAGAACATAACATCTGGAACATTGGCCAGTACTTTATAGTGAGAGATCTGAGAGTCAATTAAGAGTCCTGTGATTCCAAAATGCTCTATTTTAAAAACAAAGTTGACCACACTATAATTTAAAGAGTTCAGAAAAATCTAGTGCATGGAATATTTAAAGTTTGGGTTGAGGAGTGTGTTGAACAGAACTCTTGGTTATAAGCATCTGAAGCCCAAGGCATAGTAACTTTCACAAAAAAACAAACAGAAAACAGAAAAAAAAGAAAAAAAGGAAAAAAGGAGTTTATGGTCTCATGTAACTGAAGAGTGAAGAGTCAAAGCTGGTATCAGTGTCTCCCAGGGATAGCTGGGCTGGGAGATCAGACGATGTCTCTTGTTCTACCTTCTGCTCTGCTTCCTTCTGTGTTGATTTTTCTTCAGGCAGGTTTTCCATGTAGTGCTGTGTTATCCTTATAGGTCTTAATACCAGAGCAAAGGGAAATTGTCCTCTCTGATAATGCCAGCCAAAGCCCTTGGACCGATCCTCATTGGCCCACTTTGGATCAAAACTATTGTGATAACCAGTCGCTTGACTTGAGAGACATCGTCTTCTGCTTGCCCAGCCCCACTATGTGCTCAGCCTTCCGTGTGCTCAGCCTTATGCCAGGGAAGCGAACTGAAGCAGATCACTAACAGCCCAGCAAGTGAAAGAGCAACCACTGGTAAAAAAAGAATGATGCTGAGTAAATAAAGGTGTTCATTAGAAGGAGAATTTTTTTTTCCCTCCAAGCTTCAGTGATGGTGGTGACTATTGAGATTGGTTGGTTGTGGCTGAAGAAGTTGAGACGTTTGGTGTCAGCTGAGGATACAGAAGTTAAGAAAGGTGTTGACAGAGGAAGCGGATGAAGTCAATGGTTGGATCTGGAACATTCTCAGGCAACCTGGAGCCTGCAGCCCGCATACTGATGCCTCCTACATTGTTGCCACTCTTTGTATCCAAAGATATCTTTTGGGCACCAAAAGATATCTTCAGATGGCATGGCCTCTAAGAATAGAAGTTATACTGGAACATGGAGACATAGCTAGATAATACGACTTTTAGAAATTCAGAAAGAGAAGAGACACCTTTGACTTTCCCCTCAGTTATATTGCTCTTTGGGAGAGAAGTCTTTAAAACTTTGTTTTCCAGAATATTTGAGTTAGTGAATGGTACACTTGGCTTTGTGAAGACCGTCTTCAAATACATGAAATTACATGACAGTTTTTGGGCCCCCAAGTAGGTTTGTCCTGTTTCCTTCCTTCACTGAAGCCCAAGGTATCGACAGACTAAGCCAATGAATAAAGCTCTCTGGAGTGTAGTTTACCTGATGTCGTTTTGGACCCAGCGGTCTCAATGTTTCTTTTCAACTCATTCTCAGAGGCAACTGTGGTACTAAGGCTAGGGGTTAGAATATGTGGGTCCTCTATCACTGCACACTATGTCCTCAGGAAAACCCTTTAGCCTTTTGAGTAAAGATGGGTATAATGATGCATCTCTAAAACTGTTGAGCCAACCAACTGAGCTAATACACGTGAAGCTGTACCCAGATGTAAAAAAATGAAAGGTATTGTGACCTTATTCTCAAGGCTGGGACATTCAGGCCAAAGATGAAGATATAACAAAATCACCTATTTAGTTTCTTTTAAGTCGTAACACATAGGATAGATTCTCTTTTGCCTACCCCTAGGATGATTTTTACCAATCAGTTCGCTTTGAAAAGTGAGTAGCATTGTCCTAACTCAGAATTCAGCAAACCTGCAGATCCCCGTGATGCTGTGAAGGAACCCGCTTCTTTTTTCCTCTCTTTGTTTTGGTGTTTGTCAGTCTCTAATTTCTGTCCTTTGAGAAAAAGCTTACCTCACCATCAACTCATTAGTGCCTTAATATGGGGAAAGCTGATTATAAGCAATCTGAACACGGAATGTTCACGCAGAGCAATCAAGCTAATAATACCGTGCAAGAATATTTCCCCTGGATCTATCATTTTGGCTGTTCTTGTCAGATTTTATGTGTATGGGCATCTAAAGTGCTTCTAACCACTCTGCTTCTGGGATCCTGCATGTGCTAGAGTCTTTCCAGCCAAAAAAAAAAAAAAAAAAAAAAAAAAAAAAAAAACTGCATGAAGTCATATGTTTAGGGGGAGCGGAAATGAAATTGTTTATACGTTACCACTTAGCTCTCAATTTGTTACTTGATCAAGATATCCCAAGATTTGGTCCAAAAGCAAATATGAGATAATGTTACCATAGGGCACAGGGATTAGGTAACCAGAGTGGAAGGAAGGAAGATTCACACTGAGTACCCAGGGAGAAAGGAAGGAATTTGAAACTCATCCGAATCCTTTCCTTTTAGTCTGTCTCCAAGAGGCTAAAACATCTGGTGAATCACGTCAAAGACTCAATCAATCATCCCTGTGTTTGGTTTTTATGATGCCAGACATCTGGATTGACTGAGTTTCTCTTTTCTTTAATTAAATCAACTTGATGTTTTGACTTCCTGCAGAATCAGCTTTGGTCTAAATAATAGACACCACTGTCCTGTTTGTATTCCTACTCGGTTGGGATGTTTTTCATTTTCGTGTTAATTGCTATTGATTGAATGATGGATTGAAAATGGTTTTGAATAATGTATATTTGAGCATTAATGTAAGTTTTTTTTAAGCTCTATTTTTTTTATTATATTGCAAAATTATTTCTGAGAAGATCAACATTACACTGTAACTGGCCACAGCAGAACTTGGATGTCAATAAAAGTAATTATTCTTTTTTTTCTAGCTAGTTTTATTTTTTATTTTTTAAAATTTACATCCAAATTAGTTAGCATCTAGTGCAACAATGATTTCAGGAGTAGATTCCTTAGTGCCCCTTACCGATTTGGCCCATCCCCCCTCCCACAACAGAGCGTTAACGCAAGTTTTAATAAATAAATCAGAAAACAAAATTGACTTGATTGATTTTTTTTTTTTTTCTGGAAGGAACACGGGATGTTACCTACAACGAATGGTGGTTGAAAGAGTTGAGGAAATGTTAAATAATTATACAGCTAGCTCCCTGCAGAGATCAAAATATCCTCTTTGATGTAAAGACAGCTGGCACTGCAGTCCTTTTAACTGTGTGTGACAAGGACACACAATTTATCCAATTTACGCATTCCTAGCTTTTCTGGTCTATAAGAATTTGGTCTGGTTTTGTATTATTTTCAGATATCCTCTGCTTCCTTATCTGGAGAGGCTTCTGGGCAAGTTGATATTGGGAGGACATTTAAAAAGAAGTGAAAAGAAACTCTGGACACATACTGGTTTAATGAAATATATTTTCCAGGAGATAAATGAAGTCTCAAAACAGACAAAACAAAGTTTATCACTCTAAATATGGGAGAGAAAGCAACTGAAGAAGTTTGAAATAACAGACCTCACTTTTTTATGGTGTTGACATGGGGCCTGACTTGCACACAAGTCAAAAACGGGTGCTTTCTCACGAAGGTGATTCTGTCCCTTGGTTTCAAAGATGTCTTGATGTGGTTGTAGTTAAACTTGAAAAGCAAGTGAATTATGAGTTTAAGATTCTTATAATCATTGAGCCAAACCGGCTATTTGATATCTGTGTTGTAAGCGTTATAGGACACATGTCTAAATACAATACCTAAAAGTTTTCACCAAAATTAGGCACAGCTCTTTTCCTGCAGAAAATGCCCCCCAACCCCACCCCAGTGTGCCTTTAGTCAGACCAGTTGCTAAAAGTAAAAAAGTAAAAAACTACTGTGAACTTTAATGTTACTCTACTAGACGTGGCTATTTCTTTATACTTTTTCTGGAGTTGAGTTTACAGATGTTTCCAGTGCATAACCCGGCTTTGACAGTAGTTTCCACTGATACTCTGTTGGTGGATAGAAAGTTCCAGGCACTCACATGCAGTTTACATATATTATCTCTTAGCTACTGCTCACAAGACTATAGAACACACCATTAGTAACAGTGGCCAATACTGAAGCTCAGGGAAGTTAAACAACTGACTCAAAGTTAATTCAGTTCTGAATCAGCACTATTTACTTTAGGCATATGTTTATATACATACACACTTTTTCACTGCAGACATTTTGGAAAAGATAGAAAATGTATTACAAAAATGTTTTTAATGTTTATTTTTGAGAGAGAGAGAGAGAGGCAGAATCCAAAGCAGGTTCCAAGGTCTGAGTTGTCAACACAGAGCCCGATGTGGGGTTCCAACCCACCAACCGTGAGATCATGGTCTGAACCGAAGTCGGATGCTTAACCAACTGAGCCACCCAGGTGCCCCAAAGATAGAAAGTTAAAAAAAGAAAGAAGAAAGAAAGAAAGAAAGAAAGAAAGAAAGAAAGAAAGAAAAAATACACTCAAAATGTTATTTCCCTGAGATAATGACTATTAATTTTTTGGTGTACTGACTTACATACACATATATACATAAATCTTTAAATAAGTACATTTAAAACCATAGACTCTTAGCAAGCACATTATTTTGTAATATTCCTTTTTATAAATATAATTGACAATTTCTTCCCTATCATCAGCCATTTTCTAGGGCAGGGATCAGCGAGTGAACTTTTCCTACAAAGGGCCAGAGGGTAAATATTTTATGATTTGTGGGCAAGCCTGTCCCAACTACTTACCCCGGAGAAATCAGCGATCCAGAACGCATCAGTGAGTGTGCGCGATTGTGCTCTGATAGTATTTTCCTTACAAAACAAACAACAGTGGGCCAGATTTAGCCATGGGCTATAGCCTTCTGATCCTTGTTCTACAGAATCATTTTTAAAAATGACACCGATAGGAGTTTGTCATGTGGCTGTATGATTATTTTCTTGTAAGCATTTATTTAGTTCATGACTGTTGAGAAACAGTAATGTGATGAAAATTCTTATAACTGAAAGTTGGTACACATGCGCTAGACTCTCCTTAAGATAATTGCTTAGAAAAAAGAATATCTGAGTCCTATGGAAAGTCTTTGGAAAGTCCTATGGAAAGTACATGATATTTACTACCAAATTACGGTCCATAGGGTTGTAATTTCCATTCTCACCAGTGGTGTAAAGGAAGGCCTTTTTATCTATATCCTTGCTAATCATGAACACTGGGAGGTTTCTCCTTTTTTTTCTTTCTTTTCTTTTTTTTTTGCCAATTATTGTTAGACGAAAACAACAGCCACTTGTTTGAATTTGCATGTTTTGATTTTTCCTGCCTTTGATAGTATTTTCTGCTTTTCACATGCTTAATATTTAACCGTAAGTCAACTATTTCCTTCAGATCAACCTAATTTTATAAATGATGGAAACATGCAAATTTAGCTTAGCATATTAAATAACTTATATCCCTAGTTAGATTAACACGTAAAGTGTTAGATTAGCATATAGGTGCTGCTAAAGCAGTCCCTGCTAGTCCCTCTTTGTTTATGAAACTATTTCTTTTCTTTTCTTTTTAATGTCTATTTATTTACTTTGGAGAGAGAGAGGGGGCAGAGAGAGAGGGAGAGAGAGAATCCCAAGCAGGCTCTGCACTGCCAGTGAAGAGCCCCACAGGAGACTTGGATTTATGAACTGTGAGATCATGACCTGAGCCAAAATTAAGAGTCGGATGCTTAGCCCACAGAGACACCCAGGTGCCCCAAACTGTGTTTCTTTTCTAATCTCACTCCCTTTGACTCTTGTCCATAAAATAAGAAAGTGTCTTTTTTGAAACCTTTTGCTCTTCATTTGGCCCTCACTGGACCCTCCCCATGGAAAACACACTTTCTCTGACTTATTGGAAGGCAAAATTTTGAGATTCCTTTATCCAGACTTCTCCATGAGGTGGAATAAATGTGCTGCAGCTTATGGGCATTGTTACGGGTTGAAATATATCTTCCAAAAAATAAAGTCCAAATCCCCCAGTACCTGTGAGTACCACCTTATTTGGAAATATGGTCTGTGCAGACGTAATCGAGTTAAGATGAGGTTGTTAGTGTGGGCCCTAATCCAATACGACTGCCAGCCTTATAAGTGAATGACACAGAGAGACAGGGAAAATGTGAAGGTGAAGGGGGAGGCAGAGTTTGTAGTTATGCCGCTATAAACCAAGGAACAGCTGGGCTACCCGCAGGTGGAAGAGAGAAGGAACGGTCCTCCTTAAGAGGCTTAGGAGGGAGCATGGCCCTGCCCACACCTCGATTTCAGACTTCTAGCCTCCAGAATTGTGAGAGAATGTTTTAAACCACCCAATTGGTAGTACTTTGTTATTGCAACCCCAGGACCCTTGCACAGGTATGGATGTCTGTCAGCTACTTTGGAACTACACAGTCCAGAAATTCTCCCCGCTCCTTTCTCCTTCAAGTGGGGCTCTTGTCAGTGCAAAGCTCTTGTTCTCTGATGGCTGATTTGCCTGTGGCCACTGGGTTATTTATTACAAGAAGTAAGGAGGAGGAAGTTGTTTAGGCTCTGAGTCAGATTGCTGTCTTATCCTTAGCTGAGCTATCATTAAAGATGATATTGTAGGGGGCGCCTGGGTGGCTCAGTTGGTTAAGCATCCAACTTTGGCTCAGGTCATGATCTCATACTCCGTGAGTTCAAGCCCCACATCAGGCTCTGAGCTGACAGCTCAGAGCCTGGAGACTGCTTCAGATCCTGTGTCTTCCTCTGTCTCTGCCCCTCCCCTGCTCATGCTCTGTCTCTCTCTGTCTCAAAAATAAGTAAAAAAATTAAAAATAAAAAGATGACATTGTAGGAGCCCCTGGGTAAGCGTCTGCTTTCAGTTCAGATCATGATCTTGTGGTTTACGAGTTGGAGCCCCACCTAGGGTTCTGTGCTGATGGCTCGGAGCCTGGAGCCTGCTTTGGATTCTGTGTCTCCCTTTCTCTCTGCCCCTCCCCTGTTCATTCTCTCTCTCTCTCTCTCTCTCTCTCTCTCATTCTCTCAAAAATAAATGAAAACATTTAAAAAAACCCCAAGATGATATTTTGATCTCCTACCTCATTTCCTCCAAAATCTCCACAGGAAGATGGACCTGGAAGTCTCAAAAATAACACAGGACACTGGCATTTTGGTGACCAAAATACCACCTAGAGAGGCCTGGCTCCTTGCTTTGAGTGTGGTGGCTGGTATCTGAGTGGAGATGCAGATGATTTGTCTTAGATTTACAGTGAGTATGTCTTCAGGGCCCTTGTGTCTGATATTCATCTAAGAAGGCATGTTGTGGTCACATCTGGTATCATAGATCTTTGATTATTAGAAAGGGAGATTTTATTTTTTTAAAGCTTATTTATTTTGAGAGACGGAGTGGGGGAGGGACAGAGAGCAGAGAAAGAGAGAGAATCCCAAGCAGGTTCTGCATTGCTAGCACAGAGCCCGACACTGGGTTCAGTCTCACAAACTGTGAGATCATGACCTGACCTGAAACTAAGAGTCAGACGCTTAACTGACTGAGCCACCCAGGCGCACCACCCCCCCTTTTAAAGCTTATTTATTATTTTGAGAGACAGAGGGAGGTTTTAAATTCCAGTTAGTTTCTACCTTAAAATGGAGAATACATCATACAGATTTTTTTTCTGCACTGGTGGAAGAAATGCTTTGTTTCCCTTTATCTGTATATTTTTTTCAGCCAACACTTTGAACTGCAAAGGCGGGTAATGTTTCCACTGGGCCTCACGACACTTGTGTATGAGTATTTTATTTAGTATGATCATGAGTAGGCAGCACGAGGTGCACTGCCCTACATCTATGCCTTCTCATCTTATTTTGAAGTACTTTGAAGGATGAAGAAGGAGCCGTACAAGGGTTAATCTCGTGAATTCATGAAAGCATCAAGAAGAGTGGAAGTCCTTATCACACACCAGATAACTAATCTTGGGTTGAAAAAAATACCCTGCGATTATTATTAGAAACTCAAAGGTTAGAATGGAATTTAAAAAGCTTGTTCCTGGAGCACTGATGTTAGAACAGAAAAAAAAAAAAAAAAAAAAAAAACAGAAAAGCTGGGAGGAATGCTGCTGGTGGATGTAACATGTTTTCGTCTTTATGTCAAAACATGAACTGTAGGACAGAGAAAGTAACACAAGTCATGCTGACTTCAGCGGGGCAGGCGAAGGATCTTCTTATTTAGAAACACGAAGACCTTGGTTGATCGATAAAAAGGCGGTTGGTCCAGACCCGTTTATAAAGGTGGGACCGGGCGGCTCTCTGTGATGAGACTGAAGGGTCAAGGCTGGCAGAAGACATAGAGAATTACAGAAGTGTTGGCATGACGGACGGGGTGGTGAAGTCCAATTAACCAGAGTTCATGACTGAGCTATGATGGACCTGGAGGGATCAGGCTCTGAGTGCTCCCATCACAGGTTCTCGTGACAGGCAGGTGCCCAAGGGTGAGGCCGGTTCAGAGCAGCAGGTGTTGGGTGGGGGCCGCTGGGACCAGTCATTCAGCTACAAGGTCCAGGGGACACAAGGGTACCATGTGGATTTAAGGACTCCATCTGATGGCCATGCCTCAACTTCATGAAGCCAGAAGCCAACTTTGGGAAGAGGACCCAGAAAACTGAGCATTGAACTCAAGAGACTATTTATTTATTTATTTATTTTTATTAAAAAAAAAAATTTTTAGAATTTATTTATTTTTGGGAGACAGAGACAAAATGTGAACGGGGAGGGGCAGAGAGAGAGAGAGGTATAGAATCCTAAACAGGCTCCAGGCTCTGAGCCATCAACACAGAGCCCCATGCAGGGCTCCAAGCCATGAACCGGGGAGATGATGATCTGAGCTGAAGTCGGATGCTTAACCGGCTGAGAGCCACCCAGGTGTCCCTCAAGGAGCTGTTTAAACTATTGTTTCAAACTAAGTGAATCTTCGGAAGTGAAGTATAGTTTCCTCCCTTACTACCCAGCAGATAGGGTGCCATGAATGATGATGGGATGATAGGTCACATGATATTTCTCAGTTTTAGGGAAATTAAGTACCATGTCTTTTTCTTGCACATTTGACTACAGTGTAAGTTAAGTCCAGTCCTCTAGCATAAAGGGGTTCTCTTATGTGAAAACAGGCTCACGCGCGTATGCTATTTCTAGTGGGCTCTTAGAAGAGATGGCCCTTCTCCCTACCTGCTGGCCCCTAAACTGTACCCTAATACCACAACCTCTACATGCCCACACTTCATGCCTGGACTCTGCGAGGATGTGCTATGCTTTATTGGTTTACTCCAGAAACAGGTGTGGAGGAGGAGGAACCAGTTACATAATTTTAGGCCACCATCTCCTCCTAGCTGGCCTTTTGTCCAACTTTGGAAAGTTGATCTGTCAAAGAGGACCCAGGATGAGACTCACTGCCGTGATTGCTGTGTGCAGACAGAACTAACCTGTGACCCAGGCTGGCCATTGGTCTGGGCTGCTGATTCCTTGTCCATTCATTCCTTCATTCAATAAATGTGTGCTGACGGGACTAAGTCGCATCCTCACAACTAGGAAAGAAGAGTTGTTACACATTTTCCCCTCAAGGAGCTTCCAGTCTGAGAAGTAAACAAGGTATTTTTCACACAAGACTTGTTTCAGAAGTTGAATGTGGGAATATAGAGCTTGGTGAAATTTGAAAAATGAAATTATGTATTTGGGTTGACTCTATAATAGAATGTCTTTGGCAACCAGATATCAGAAGGGCCCGAGAAAGAACACTGAACAACAATGACCTGGTCCAATTATCTCTACATCTGATTTCATAAAATAATTTCTTATAGAAAGAGCTACTTTATACATGAACAGTAAACTGAGGAAAGAGTGGTATGGAACATCGGAAACCTCTTTCTTAATTTGGGGGAAAAAAAAGATTTTTTTCTGTTGTTGGGTTATGATGTCATCTTCCAATGGTAGGGAAAAACCATGTTTATACACATCAGGGAAAGGAAGCCCAAGTATAGCCAATATTTACGCAGGAAATGAACACAACATGTGGGACCCAAACTTGCCTCTGTCGTACTTCCCAGTCTTTTGCTGTTTTGCCATACTTGGCCACCCAGTGTCATCGACTTTTGAGGCCCACCCAGGGGATCTTGGTGTCAGCAATAAAAGATGTCATTGCAGTTAGGCGTAAACATGAAAATTTGTGTTAAATGTACTAAATCACAGCTAATGAGATTCCAGGCATTTCTCTGTAATATGCAATGGAATTTATAACAATATGCTTGTATAAACCATGCTACTGGGATTACTGGGCTTCCAACTTATAAATAAAAAAAAAATAAAATTAATCATGAAGATACTGAATATGAAGAAATACAGTAAGTGATAAAGATTATGTTCTCCCGAAGAGATGAGGGTGCTTTGATTTCTGGTCATCTGAATTCAGTTCTCCGGCACAGTCTACAGAGCTAGGAAAAATGTCAGCATCAGAGTTTCCTCCCAAAGTGGGGTGAAGTTTGATGGTGTTTCTTCTTCAGAGCCTTCCTTTTTTGAGTACAAGAGCAGTTGTACATTGTTTACAGAGATAAATGTTTTGTAGCTGACCTATAATTGCTTCACTCAAATGCATTACTTCCTCATTTTTACAATTTACAAACCATAGCCTATTAATGTATTTGCTAATAGCAAGGACAGCTCGAGTACACTAATTGTACATGTCATAATTTATTTAACTTTACATTGATGTAATTTTCAGTTTGTCTCTGAGAAATCTTAATGCATGTTTGTAGTCCAGTGTATTTATTAATAGCAGTCTCTGACTCTCAGAATTGTCCTGTTTTGGATGATAAATCATACAGTCAACCTAATTTAGCACTATTTGTATCCCTGGCTCTGTGCTAAGTATTTGATGGGTGTTATCTCATTGAATCCTAAACTAGCAAGCAAACAGACCTACATGATTTCTGCCACTGCCTTTAACTGCTGTATCAGATTCATCCTCACACTGAGATTTGATGGGTCAAGATCTCAGAGAAAAAGGAAGCATATTCTCTGCTGATTTTTCCCTTAGGACATTTGTCAAATTGTTGGCTGTGCAAGGAAAAGAGGCTAAGAAGAAATAGTGGTTCAGAATTGTAACAAATATATTACGTACAGAAAAATACATAAATCATAAGCATATAGCTCAATAAATTTTCACAAAGTAAACACTTCCATGTAACTACTGCCCCAACAAAGAAATAGCATTTCCAGCAAACTGTCAGGTGTCCATGTACCTTTTCCAGGGCATTAGTCACCATGACAGCAGCTGCTATCTTGATTTCTCTCATGTTAGTTTTAATTGATTGTGAACTTTATATAAATGGAAGCATATAGCATATACCCTTTGTTTCTAGATTTTTTTCCACCCAACTTTATTTTGTGAGATCCATCCATGTTGTTCTGTGAACTAGCAGTTTGTTTATTTTCATTGCGGTAGAATATTCTATTGTATGAATGGACCCCCATTTATTTGCTCATACTACTGTTTGATGGGTATTGTTTCCACTGTCTGGCTATCATACATAATGCTGATACAAACCCAATTTTGTTTAATATATGCTTAGTGGAGATTAAGGTAATAGAATATGTGTATGTCCAGGGTTAGTGTATGTTATTATCTGAGGTGGTTGTACCAGCGTATATTCTTAACTCCCAACATGAGGCATATTCAGGCAAAATTTATGATCTGGCAAAACCATTAAATTAGGGAATTGTTATGTGGTTTCAAAACGACCCTTTGTTTTATAAGAGAACAGTTAAGGGTAAGCTTATTTCATATATTTAAAGATGTATCCAAGTTTCCATCTAACTTCTGAGATAGAAATTTAATGGGAAAAGCAATATGTAGAGCAATTTTCCTTTTGTTGGTTTTTTAGGTAAAAATCCTGAAAGTGAGACATAGGGTGTACAATCATATTACTTAGTTGTTACTAAATCAAAATTGGAAATTCAAACTATGTGTATTATTATTCTGGCACTCACCACTTGAGGGTTGTGGGGAGGAAATAACTTCTTAGAGGATCAATTTTCCAGGTATTCCAAGATAAACTTTGGAATTTAGCCACATAGAGTTTGTTCTTTTATTTCATCATACATCTGAGAGCACAACATATTTCAGTGTCATTTATATTTACATTTATTTTATTTTTACTGAGCTTGATGACTTTTAAAAGGGTTTATATTTCTTAATTTGGGAATTTCCTTTTCATATGTTTTGCCTATTTTTTTTTATTAGTGTATGTAGAAGAATGAATGGTGGCTCCCAAAATACATGTCCACATTTTAACCCCTGGAACTATGAATGTGAAATTATTTGGAGAAAGAGTTGTTTTGCCCATTCCAGCCCACGGATGGTGATGCTCTTGACTAGAATGCTTTGAGGCTCCTGCCTAGGCAGTGGTACAAGTAGCAAGCACCACGGACACTTCCCCACCAGGGTCAATTTGTGAGTAGACCAGCCCTTGTAATTCTTCTTATGATCGCAGGATGCATTCCAGCAAAAAGCCATCAGGAAACATTGAGGAACAAGATTTATTACTCATAAGTCTTCAAGACTCATAAGTCTTGAAGGGTACATGACATGAAGGCACAGAAATGAGGGGGAGAGAGACAAAGAAAGAGAGGGAGAACCTGGGGCTCTGCCTTTATTAGGATCCAAGGGTGGGGGTCTGAGGTTTTAAGAGGTCACTCATCATTGGCTAATTTGAACACTAAGAGCAGGAATTAGGGTGTGGGAGAGTGGTGGCAGGGTCACCCAAACTACCAATTAACTAGATTGCCCTGGGTTTTTTGAAAGGGTAACTTCATCCATCTAGGGAGCTTGGTTCCTTATCTGGCTTTTTTTTTTTTTTTTTTTGTATGTTTGTTTTTTGGGTTTTTTTTTTTTGCTGGTAGCTGTGTCATACAGCTGCCAATCTGTTAATAAACAGATTTAATATTTCCATAGAATGGATTTCTCAAAAATGATTGCCTTGGCAATCAAAAGCTTATAATGTCAGGCATTTACACTGCAAGGGTTTTTGCAGCTATAACTAAGGATCTCAAGATGAGAGCATCCTGGGTTATCTGGGTGGGACCTAAATCTAATGACAAATATCCTTACAAGGGATATGAGATGACACAGACCTGGAGAGGACCAGCTGGAGATGGAGGCAAAGTTTGGAGTGTTGTAGCCACAAACCAAGAGACTCCTCGGCCACCAGAAGGAAGCTGAGGGTGGAAATGAAGGATTTTTCCCTACAGCCTTTCGTGTATACTGTGACACCTTGATTTTGGACTTCTGGCCTCCAGCACTGTGAGGCAATGAATGTCTGTTGTTTTAAGCCACTAATTTATAATAATTCCTTACAGAAGCTCTAGGAAATTCATATAGTGTATTTTCAGATTTTCTTTCATTGAGCACAATTTGTATATTAAGACGATTAACCATTTTCTTATTATGCATATGGCAAGTATTTTCCCCTTAATTGTTTATTTAAAAAAATGTTGTTTATGTTTGTATTTCTCCATAGAGAAAATTTTTGGCTGTTTTGTTTTAAATTAATAGACTTGATTCTTTAGAGTAGTTTTAGATTCATAGCAAAACAGAGCAGAAAGTACAAAAATTGCCCGTATACTTACCCCACCCCTCTCACACACAAACTACCCCCACTATTGACGTTCCATGCAACAGTGGTACATCATAGCATCATTATCACCCAAAGCCCATAGTTTACATTAAGGTTCACTCGTGCCGTTTTATATTCTGTGCATTTTGACAAACATATAATGCCATATATTCATCAATGTAGTTTCATACAGAGTAGTTACACTGCCTTAAAGACCCTCTGTGCTGTGCCTGTTCATCCCTCCCTGCCAGCTAAGAATTTTTATTTACTCAAATTTCCCAGTCCTTTTTGTTAGTATTTCTGATTTTGGAGATATTTTAAGAATGGTTACAATTATACTTTTAAAAAAGTTGATAATTTCACCTGTGACATTTAAATCCGCCATTGTCTAGAATTTATTGTGGCATAAGGTATTCTGGGAGAGAATACAACTTACTACATCATGTACTATTTATTATATGACAACAGTGCTTCTTTCTTCATAAACTTGATATATACATCAGGTGAAACGAACTTTGCTAAGGTAGCCATCGCTTCTTGAACTTCGGCTTGTCCAGCCCAGTCAAAGGTAACCATGGGATGGGGATGTAGGAGGCCAAAGACCACTGGCATAGTTGAGCATGAAACTCTGCCCAAAGGGAAAATTCACCTAGGATGGGGCCAGATTGATCCTGGGACTCATCCATTTGGGAACAGACAACGTTGTGCGCTGTTTGAGAAGGTAGCTTACACGAGCCCGGGCTGTGCTCTGTTCCTGCACATCCTCTGCTCTTCCCATTCTAGGCAGTCTTGGGATCAGAGGAGATGCAGCTTGGGTTTTGTGCTCTTTCAATGTTTAGTATGCCTGTACTCATTATCCACCAAAAAAAATCATCTGTGGGCTTTCCATCCTTTTTACTGGAAAGAATCTAATTAAGGTAATTTTGTAATATATTTGATTAACTGAGAAGAGCTTGTTCATTACTCTTGGTTTTCTAATTTTGTCTATATACCTGTGCTCTCATTCTTCCAGGTGAGGTTGAGATCATGTTGTTAAGTTCCCCGTTCTCCACCCCTACACCTACAACTAAAAATTCCCGAGTTTTATTTGGAGTATCTTTATAGTCTAATTGGAAGAGAATTGACATCCTTAGAATATTGAAACTTTCCATGCAGGAAAACCCATTTTTGATAGGAGTATAAAGATATTGTGAGTCCGTGGGTTAAGATCTAAAGTATTTTTTTGTTAAATATGGACCTTTAATACTGTGTTTCCATTTATTTAACATATTCAAATCTTTGTATTTAGAAGGTATTTTGTCTATTATATTTTTAAAATGGTGATTACTAATATATTCAGTAATCACTTTTGTTTTATTTGTTATTTGTGTTGTTTCTATTGCATAAAATGAGAATTTTGTTTCTTCCTTTCAAATCTTCTACGCCTTATTTCATTACACGGCTAATTGCGTTAGCTGGCCCTTCCATAAATCATCTCATAAGGGTAGAAATATGTCTAATGTTTCAGTATTAGATAGATCCTTATAGCTCTTATAATAAGAGTTAAGCCCTTATATAAGTTTATAAGTTAAACTCTCATAAACTCCTATAGTCATGAGTTTCAGATGCTATTCTGTTATAGCAGTTCCATACTTTTCTTTTCCATTGGTCTTTTATCTCATACTTTTACCATGCAGGATGCTTTTCAGTAGAAAGGACAAGTTACTTGTCCTCATTGTAGAGGTCTAATATCTTTCTCAGATTTTCAGACGAGGTGCATGCTGTTTTGTACAAAACCTCATTTTTAGAAGCCTTTTTTAAAAAGTTTATTTATTTTGAGCGAGCGAGTGAGAGAGAGAGAGAGCAGGGAGAGCAGAGAGAGGGATGGAGAAAGAGAATCTTAAACAGGCACCACACTGCCAGCACAGAGCCCCAGGTGGGGCTTGAACTCACAAACCATGAGATCATGACCTCAGCAGAAACCAAGAGTGGGATGCTTAACCAAGTGAGCTACCCAGGCGTCCCCTAGAAGCCTTTCATTTAGAGTTTTGGTGCAACTTGACTGTGTTAGTGTCTTCTCTACCCCACTGTTTTTGATAATAATGTTAAATATAAAATGAAACATACTATTCTCAGTACTGCTTCAAGATCTGATTCCTCCTTGCGCATGCATAGTGTTAGTTCTGCCTGCTGCCAGCACTGAGCGTGCCTGGAAGTCAATGTTGGCCTCTTAGAGTGGGACCCAGGGATCTTACTGCCATCTGCCTGTTCTCTGCTGGGTTGGGACTGTGCATATCTCCATCTGGGCAGCGGTGCTGTAAGAGGTGCAGAGCCTCTCTGTCAAATAGACTTTATTCACTTCCCATACCATGTGTTTGAGCCTCCATATATGTTTCACAGTCCAGATCCAACTCTTCTATAATCACTGCCAATTCCGTCTGGATTCTGCTTTTAGGATGATGATTAATCACAGTTTTTCTGAGAGTTGTCAATGTGTGCCTTTTTTGGTGAGTGTTTGTTTGTATTTAATGAGTGGCTGGGGGAGGTTATGATGGGGACTGCTTGCCACTCATCATTTTGAACCTGTCTGTTGTATGGTTACTCCTAAAGATACCTGTTTATATTTAACTTACCCCGGTGACATCTCATAGGTTACGCTTGGTCAAAACATGTTGGTTGTGTTTCAAAATCTTGTACTCTGATCTCTTTGAAAAGTTTGCAGAGTCATGCTGAGTCATTCACAAGAGACCTTCTGGATTTGGTTAATTACAAGTAGTTTAAATAAAATCTCTGACAGAAATAAAACATAGGTAAAAAGAATAGGACAACCATGGTTGAAGAAGGAGGGGCTAACTCTACAGGGTCTCCCAGTTACCTAGTTATTTTTCTTCTTTGTAAAACTTACCACAATTATGATTAAATTATCATGTATTTAATGTCCCCCTACTCCTCTTATTGCAAATTTGATGAGGATGAGGACTGTGTCTCTTTCACTGCAGTATTTCCAGTAACTAGCGTAGAAACTTGCACATAGAAAGTGCTCAAAAATCTGTATCAAATAAATGAATAAGGGTTACTAGTGTCCTCACCCACGCCTATGTCTTCTCCAAAAAAGCATTCTTGTCTCAAAAGAAATGATAGTGTTTAGTAGAAACTAGTTCCGTTGAAAAATTCTAATATAGGTAAAGGAAAATTGGCAATACTGTGTGGACAAAAAAACCCACTTTTTTGTACCTGAACTTTGATATTGGGAAATGCTAAGCAGAGATGACCAAGGAAAACACTCACAATTAACTTTATATTTTATTAAAAAAGTAAAACACCAAACAGAACAGCACTCAACATCACTCGTCATCAGGGAAATACAGATCAAAACCACAATGAGATACCACTTCACACCTGTCAGAATGGCTAACATTAACAACTCCGGCAACAACAGATGCTGGTGAGGATGCAAAGAAAGAGGATCTCTTTTGCATTGTTGGTGGGAATGCAAGCTGGTGCAGCCACTCTAGAAAACAGTATGGAGGTTCCTCAAAAAATTAAAAATAGAACTACCCTATGACCCAGCAATTGCACTACTAGGCATTTATCCAAGGGATACAGGTGTCCTGTTTCAAAGGGACACATGCACCCCCATGTTTATAGCAACACTATCAACAATGGCCAAAGTCTGGAAAGAGCCCAAATGTCCATGGATGGATGAATGGATCAAGAAGATGTGGTATATATATATACAATGGAGTATTACTCAGCAATCAAAAAGAATGAAATCTTGCCGTTTACAACTACGTGGATGGAACTGGAGGGTATTATGCTAAGTGAAGTTAGTCAGTCAAAGAAAGACAGAAACCATATGACTTCACTCCTATGAGGACTTTAAGAGACCAAACAGATGAACATAAGGGAAGGGAAACAAAAATAATGTAAAAACAGGGAGGGGGACAAAACAGAAGACTCATAAATATGGAGAACAAACTGAGGGTTACGGGAGGGGTTGTGGGAGGGGGGATGGGCTAAATAGGTAAGGGGCACTAAGGAATCCACTCCTGAAATCATTGTTGCACTAGATGCTAACTAATTTCGATGTCAATTAAAAAAATAAAAAATAAAACGAGTTAATTCAAAAAAAAGCACTAAAAAATAACTGTCCTTAGAAATTTTGTCGTTAGTTTAAAAAACTAAAATATAACTTAAAATAATAGTATTAACCACACATGTGTTTGTACACCTTTTGGATGTGCTCAGGTTTTTGGAGAGTGATTGTCAGAAACATAAAGCAATTGCACGCTCTTTCCAAACATTCTCAAATTATGTTCTAATGTCTTAAATCATAAGAAGTACCTCTAGTCACTAAAGTAAGCATCTCCATTTGGCTTGATGTATGTTTAGTCTATTTCTTCTTGGCAAAAATATTTTAGTGTAAGTGTCCGAGCATAAGGCTGACAAAATGTTTTCTTTCCTACCCATTTGTGTGGTCTTCTTTAACAAACTTTATGTTTAAAAAAACTAGAATCTGTTCAGAGAAATGATATATATCTACATAAGCAGTTTATTTGGCATTGAGAATAATTGAAAAGTAGGTGAGTTCTAATTGAGAAAAAGCAAGAGAGCACTTCTAATCATCAGTGTTTCAGCTACTTAATTACAATTTTGCCTCATTTTGAAAAAAAAAAGAAAAGAAAATAGCACAATAATAAGAAAATAATTATAATTTTTGTAAATAATTGTATTTATAAGACCTAATCATTTTTACTCTTTACTGTTTAATTTACTCTTTACCGTTTAATTTACCGTTTACATTTTACCGTTTAATAATACACAGGTGTGGATTATTTCTACTTTTGTCTTTTTTGAAATCTGGATAGGAAATTCTGAATTCCATGACATTGTTCTTGTAATATTAGCACATGGAATGACCATTAATCTTAATTCAGAAAGTATGCATTGAATTTGTCTTGGATCTATAATACTGTTGCTGAAGCATTAAAAGGACCTTACAACATAAATGACAAGATATATGCACATGGTATAATTATATGTTCCACAGATCAGAGTGTGACAAGCTATTGTAGTGGATGGTTGAGATTTGGTATAAAAATAAAGAAAGAACAATATTGCAGTGGGCTGGAAGAGATTGAGTATGCCTTATAGTTTAATCCTAATATGAATCCTGAGAAGAGTAGGTTTAAATAAAATCAATGAATGGTGGAGGTCATTTCCTCTCAGGAAAACAGTATGAGGAAAGATTTTTTTTAGTTAAAAAAATGTCCATTTATTTATTTTTGAGAGAGATAGAGAGAATGGAGGGGAGGGGCAGAGAGCGAAGGAGAAAGAGAATCCCAAGCAGGCTCCCTGCTGTCAGGGCAGAGCCCAACACAGGGCTCAATCCCACAACCCTGAGATCATGACATGAGCCAAAATCAAGAGTCAGATGCTTCACTGACTGAGCCACCCATGCAAGGAAAGATTTTAAGTGGGGAGTGGGTACAGGGCAGAAAGCTTGAGTGTGATGAGATTGACCATGAAAAGTGGGACTAATTTCAGGATGGTCGTGAGGACCAGACTCATGAGTTTGATCCTGTATTTTAGACAATTAGGATGAAAGTTTTGAAAAGGGAGACAAAATGTTGACATTTATTTAAATGCAGACACAACATATAGGATGAATTGGAACAGGGAGGGAGTAGAGGCCGAAAGACTATATCTGCTATTCAGGAAGTGACAATATTAGGGTTATGGTTGTGGCTTTCTTCTCCTTCATACCTTGTGTTCTTAGATGTCTTCAATTTTTTTTTTTTTCCTGGACCAACCAGGAGAATGTAAGTGCCAAAGAGGCTAAGGTAGAAGACTCTTTTTTAATGGATGATGAATTTGGTTTTGATTATGTTGATTTGGGGGCAAAGCTTGATTGTGCAAATACAAATTCCATGAGGTAGATGGAGATCCAGACTAGAATTGCTCAAGGAAACAGAATGGAGATGCAGATCTGCATCACCAGCACAGAAGCAATGATTAAAATACCAAGAAATGATATATAACGGTGCTTTAGATAAAGGGTCAGAAGCAGCTTTGGATCATTTCCCTGGTTAGTGACTGGGGGAAAAAAACTAGAAATGAGAAGTGAGACTCAGGAAAAACAACAACAACAGTGTCAGTGTCACGCACAGTCTGAAAAAAAAAATGGGTGTAACTTGAAGGTCAAGTGTGAGGATTGTGGAAAAAACAATCTTTAATTCACCCAGAAAAGAGTGATTTAGGCTTTTGTGGGGATGGAGTACATGTAGGTAGAAAAATGTGCAGAGAGGTAAAATAGGATTTCAGGGCCTGGGGAGTAGACTGGTGTTTTAGAAACAAGCCCATGATTGTATGTTGTTAGTTTAAGAAATTTGGTAGGGAAAAAGATAGAAGTATGGCTGTAGTTAGGGAAAACAGAAGAGTCAAGAAAGACATTTTCAGAATGGGTAAATGTGTGAAATATGCAAAATAGAGAGATTTCATCAGGGGAAAGGAGCTTTCCTGGGAAAGGAAAGAATGTGTGAGGTACAAGAAGACAGGAGACAGGCAGAGACCTGTTTACCTTTAAAGTGGTCACTTTTTATTTTCTAAGACGTGGGGAAGAGGGTCTAAGGGAGGGTAGTGAGGGAACTAAGGGCTGATAGATTTGTTGTTTGCAGGAAAATAAGGGCAGGCATGTGCTGGCAAGAATAGAATGGAAGAGTGAAAGAAATAGAAATATTTATACAGTAGAGTCATATATCAGTCCCACATTTAATTTATGTGAATATTGCCAAATATTCTTTGGAGAAAAAAGCAAGGTAACAAGTGCCCTCAGTTTCATATGGACAAAATCATTGAATCTGTTCTTCATATAAAAAATGATTTATTTTTAAGTTTTTCTTTGGCCGTGAAATGAAAATATTAAGTGTATCTTGCATGGTAGACACTGTGATATGCACCCAGATCCTTTCTGGGTTGAAGGATCTATTTCCCCACCTGCTGGGAATACTGCCAGACAATACTCTTTAGCTGTCATTCCACTTTGGAAATTGCCTTCGCCGAAGAAATATGCCTCACCCAAGGTCATGTCCCCTTCTGGACGGCCCACAACCAGTGACTGATCAATATAGGAGATAAAGACTCTATCCCTTCTCCTCAGCAGACAGCCAATCTGAAGGTCCATTAAAAGCTTGAGAGCTTCCGACAAGGTTTGCTGAGTTCTTTGCTGGGGTGTATCACAGCTCTTGCATTTTTTCCCCTCTCCTTTTAACAAGTGTTCAAGAACACTCCCTAAACATCCTTTATGCTAATCTATGTTTTGAAGTCTTCTTGCGAAAACAAACTTGCAACATTTGAGAGACTTATTTCCCCAGGGGCTGGAAAGGCTTCTAGAAGATACCCATCACATGTTAGTCTCCTTTAGGATTTACTTCAGCTGAAGAAAACTTTCTCTACCAAGTCATATCTTCTTCCAGAAACAGTCGACATTCAACGACTAATCAATGGGGTGGCATAAAGGGCTTGTCATTCTGAATCCAAGTTGGGACAATTCTGATAGGCCAACCCACAATCAAAGCTTTCTATGACATTGGCTGAGGCCTTAGCTGGGACTGCATTAATGCTCAACTTTTCCCACTGCTCAATTTCCCTTCTTTCCTTTCCTTTCTACAAGGGCACTCCTTCAGCCTTCTCATGCTGAACTCCATCTGGCAGTCGGCTTCCCATGACCCCTGACCTGCACTGTCTTGCCAACCCACGTTTTATTTTTTTAATACTAACTTTTACCTTAGCAAAGTACTCCCATAAAGTTCAATTATCTTTTGTGACTCTTCCAAAAATCAACAAGTTGTTAGTACATTTTCTTTCTTTTCATGAAGATATTTCCTTCCAGTGCCCATAGTTTAAAGTTTTCAAAGGTCCACTGATAATATCACTTGGGTTAGAATGTTTATGTGTCATCTTTTGCTTATTGATCTCAATTATTGAATATTCATTTTTAAAAATTTATTTGAGCTTCGTTTTATTAAAGTAAATTTCTTTTAGTTTTTTTTTTTTTTAGTTTATTTTTGGAAGAGATAGAGATAGAGATCTATCTCTAGAAATGGAGAGAGAGAGAGAGAGAGAGAGAGAGCACACAGGGGAGGGGCAGGGAGGGGGAGAGGATTCCAAGCAGGCTCTGCACTGTCATCACGGGGCTCGACTTAAAGCTCAGACTCATGAACCATGAGATCATGACCTGAGCCGAAACCAAGAGTCAGACCTTTAACCATCTGAGCCACCCAGGTGCCCCTAAATTAAATTTCTAATTGCTTGATAACTATAGAATATTAGTCAACACCTATGCCTATTTAGTCACTATATCTAGATGATTTCTGTTATTCTTTTATTCTGTTGTTCAATAGAACAAGTGGTCTTGTCATACTGATACCACTAGTTGAGTGTGACAGCACTTGTTGGTTATTCTCTAATATCCACTTCCTCCTCCTGATTTAGTTGTAGTTTTTTTTCCTTTTCGTCTCTCTTTTGTGTTCTTTTCTCTTCTCTTTCTTCCTCTCTCTTTCTTTCTGCTTTCAGTGAGTATAAGACTATCTTGTTAAATACTATTCTCCCTTGCAACTAGGTGTGGCCATGTGACTAAATCCTGGGCGTTTGCAATGTGAATGGAAATGATGTGTGCAATTTCCAGAGATGGGTGTGAACACGAGGGCAAACACTAGAAGAGGGACTTTGAACCATGTTGAGGATTGCAGAATGGCAAGACAGATGGAGCCTGGCTTCCAACATGGGCCAACACATTAGCCAAGACTTTACAGGAGAAAGAAATACATATCTTATTTAAGTCATTATTATTTTGGGTCTTTCCATTACAGCAGCCAAATCAATTCCTTAACTAATCCTTTAGGAATATGCATATCTTAGTATGCTTCCTAATGTTATATTCATGTAATCAGTTAGTAGCTGCTTGCCAAAAAATGGGGAAATATATGAATTCTTCTAAAACTATGCTTATTAACCTGGGCTTTTTGTGTCCCTATGATTAAGTGGTGGTGTGCAGAATTCAAGAACCCTCAGGATCAACATGACCTATCTGGTCTATATATTGACTTTAGGCAAAGCTTAACAGAGATTAAATTTCAAAAATTTCCCAAAGATAATTAAATTAAGTCATTAAAATTTTTACACAGATCTATATTAATATTTAATGCAAAACTACCATGATGTTTTAAGAGAAAGACAAAACCTAAAGACATTTAATGCTTGAGATGAGCTATTTTTGCCTTGTTCCCCTGCCTACCAGTGGGCTCATGTTCCCAGTTCATTTGCTTTTATGGTGCGTCTGGGGAAATTTTCAGAAAGCACTTTTCTATGGAGATGTTCTGTCTCAATGTCCAGAGCTCTCAGGCTGCATCAAAATGATGGTTTTCTTATTTACATCGGCATTTAATTTGTTGCACGTGGGTCCAGAAACCATTTATTAAACTGATGCTTTGATGTTTTAGAAATAATGTATTTTAGAAATTTTAGAACCAAGTTTTATAATTTTTCTTGACTTTATTCTTTGAGGGTTTTTTTTTTTTTTTTTTTTTTTTTTTTTTTAGGTATTCTCATTACCATTTTCAACAGAGGTCTTATTTATTCCAGCTCAGTAGTTATACATGGCTGAGTCTGGCTCAGACCATGGAGGCCAATTTATTGTTTTTGGCTGTCCTTTTCCAACTTTGTTATTCAAACCCTTGGGTGGCTGCATGCTCATTTTTGAGTCTCTGATAGAGTTTGAGAGATTCCAAGCACATAAAACAGAATGTTAGAATGCTTCTTGGGTACTATTCAGTGATATAAGTTTTGGTATACAGTTCAAAACTACAATTATAAATGGATTTTCTAACTGGGTGCAACTAAACTGTAGCCTCATTTTAACCTCCAGATTATTAAGCCTTAGAGCTAACAATAGGGACAAAGTTCGGTTAGAGAGCTGAACGTGTTTACTGTAGTTTTGGAGAGGGACCTTTTAGGGTGGCTTTGGAATGTTGAATGGAGTTACTCAAGATACGTAATAGCTGGCATTCATGAAAACCAGGTAGAACTCCTTCTGTTTATGTCCTTATGGAATGGATGATTCTTGAAAGGATTGCAGAAAGGGTTAGAGAACACGTTAACTTCACACTAATCATAAACAAGGGGTCCCTTCTCCTTAGCTGGGCCACTACTGAAATTAAAGTATTGTATAACAGGAGGCAATTATCTTATATTTGTGGTTTCAGATCAATCTCAGAGTGCTAACCTTATGCTGAGAGGCATGAGGACTATAAAGAACAAGGGACAAACAAACACATGGGAGAAATGGCACACAAAACAAAGAACAATGCAAAGCCACCAGTGATTGCCAAAATGCTGTAGACGTTGCACTTGGAGCCTGTTGGGCAATTGATCATGGTACTTGGCAAAGTCCACTGCAGCTGAAGAAAAGCCTGAAAAAAACTGAGGTGTTGTAAAGGGGACTCTTTACACAACCACAGCTATGTTTCAACAACTCAGTAACAAAAGGCTCTCACTTGGCAAGAAGATGGAGTGGAGAAATGAGCGCTAGTGAGGGGCCTGATACTTGTGCCCACTCTGTGTGGAGGAATGTTAGCAAGTCACAGGTCTGCTCTGGGTCTTGTTCTTGTCACTCTGAGATGTTTCTTGATGATTCGGCGAGGGTACTCGGTCTGCAACAGCAGGGCCAAGTTTTGCTGACATAAGCAGAGGAGGAATTTACTGGAAAGCCATGGGCTTGTTTACAGAATCGAGGAGAATGCTGAAGGAACGAGGTTAACCTTGGGAGTTGAGGTAGTAAAAAAGGAAGAATGTCAACCCTGGAATGAATCCAGTGTTTGTGCCCTTTGCTCTAGGATCAATTTTTAGGAATACAGAATCTGAAACTTGACAGAAGAGAGAATCAGAAGACAGAATCAGAACCCTGAAACTCTATCTAGTGGAGAATTTAGAAAAAGGGGAAAATTATACTATCTTTTTCCACCTTCCAGTTAATGCACAGCACCCTTCTGATTTTGAGTGTTGGTTGTTATATTATATTGAGCAAGTTAATTAAAAGGTTTTGAACTTCAATTTCCTCATCAGTAAGGACAGGGTCAAATTCAAAGGGTTGTTGAGAGCATACATTGAGGTAAGGTATGTTACATCTTAGGCTGTTGAATGGAACATAGTAAATACTCAATGAATATTCTTTTCTTTCTCTTAGTCTTTAGAAGACAGTCCAGTGTATGGTTTAGGATGTGTCACATATCCACAAGTACATTCTTCTATGCGTAGGTGTGTTAATGGTACTCTCGTGTCAATCTATGCTTGTCTATTTCTGATTATGTTATTATCAAGGAATGCTTATGAGTACTTCTTTGGGTATTATACAGTGCTAGAGATACAAAAATGCATAATATGGTATTTGCTCTCAGGGGAAATTATAAAATGCTAAAAAAGGTAAGCTTATGAGCACATTAAATGTAAAACATATATGATAATGTTTCCAAGTGTTAAATAATAACTTCTAAGCAAAGTGTAACCACTGAAGTTTAGAGAGGTTATATAATTTTTTCGAAAGAAAACTGGACCACTGTCTTACACCATACACCAAAATAAACTCCAAATGGGTTAAAGACCTAAATGTGAGACCCAAAACCATAAAAATCCTAGAAGAGAGCACAGGCAGTAATTTCTCTGACATTGGCTGTAGCAACATTTTTCTAGACATGTCTCCTGAGGCAAAGCAAAGGAAATCAAAGCAAAAATAAACTACTGGGACTATCTCAAAATAAAAAGCTTCTTCACAGCAAAGGAAACAATCAACAAAACTAAAAGACAACCTATTGAATGGGAGAAGGTATTTTCAGATGATGTATCTGATAAAGGGGTGGTATCCAAACTATATAAATATATAAACAGTTCAATACCAAAAAACCAAATAAACTGATCAGAATATGGGCAGAAAAACATGAACAGACGTTTCTTCAAACAAGAAATACACATGGCCAACAGACATGTGAAAAGATGCTCAATATCACTCATCAGGGAAATGCAAAGCAAAACTACAATGAGGTATCATCTCACACCTGTCAGAGTAGCTAATATCAAAAACACAACAAACAACAAGTGTCGGTGAGAATGTGAAGAAAAAAAGGAACCCTCTTGCACTGTTGGTAGGAATACAAACTGTTGCAGCCACTGTGGAAAACAGTATGGAGTTTCCTTGAAAAATTAAAAATAGAACTATCCTATGATCCAGTTATCACACTACGGAGTATTTACCCAAAAATATGAAAACACTAATCTGAAAGAATATATTTGCCCTTATGTTTATTGCAGCATTATTTACAGTAGCCAAATTATGGAAGCAGCCCAAGTGTCCATTGATACATGAATGGATAAAGAAGATGTGGTATATGTAATACATATACAATGAAATATTATTCAGCCACAAAAAGAATGAAATCTTGCCATTAGCAACTATACGGATAGAGCTAGAGAGCATGATGCTAAGCAAAATAAATCAGAGAAAGACAAATGTCATATATTTCACTCATATGTAGAATTTAAGAAACAAAACAAATGAACAAATGGAAAAAAAGAGACAAACCAAAAACAGACTCTTAACTACAGGAAGAAAACAGAGGCTGACCAGAGGGGAGGTGGATAGATTGGTGATGGGGATTAAGAGTACATTTACCATGATGAGCACTGAGTAATGTATAGAGTTGTTGAGTCACTATATTGCACAGCTGAAACTAATATAACACTGTATGTTAACTATATTGGAATTAAAAACTGAATAAAATAAAAAAATTGAACTACATAATATATTCAGAAAAATAAGCATTTCATAAGTAAGTGGCTCAATGAATTTTCAAAGTGCACATTTCCATGTGATTACTACCTGGGTCAAGAAAGAGAACGCTTCTAGGGACTAAGAAGCAGCCCTTTGGCCTCTGTCCATTCAATCACCAGCTTTCATAAAAGGTTAAAATTCCTGACGTTTACCACCAAAGATTAGTTTTGCCTATTTCTGAATTGCATCCAAACAGAATCATACATTGTGTATATCTTGGTATCTGGTTTCTTTGGCTCAATGTTCTACTTGTGAGATTCTTCCTTGTTGTTGCAAATAGCGGTGGTTTGTTATTCCTATTGTTGTTTAGCATCCCATAGCGTGGATATATTAACATCTACTTGTCTATTCTACTGTTGGTGGACATTACTGCTGTTACTGATTTGGGCTATATGGACATATATGAGCATTCTTGTACCAGTCCAGAAATCTTGGATAACTATAAAATTAGAAGTCTGAGGATATGGTAGTAAAGGGAACCACAATGTATTAGCTTCCTAGGGCTATTGTAACCAAAACCACCTACTGGGTAGCTTAAGCAATAGAAATTTATTGTCTCACAGTTCAGGAGCCTTGAAGTCTGAGATCAAGGTGTTGGTGGGGTTGTTTCCTCCAAGGGCTGTGAAAAGAATATGCCTTGTGTCTCTCTTCTAGTGCTGATAGTTTGCTGGAAATCTCTGACACTCCTTGTAGATACATCTCCCTGAACTCCATCTCTGCTTTCATCATTATGTGGCATTATCCTTTGTGTGTGTCTTTGTGTCTAAAGTTCTCCTTATAAGGACACCAGTCATATTGGATTAGAGCTTATTGTAATGATCTCATCTTAAGTTGATCACTGGCAAAGATCCATCTCCTCAAATAGGGTCATCAGAGGCTCTGAGGGTTAGAACTCCAACAATTTTTTTTTTTTTGGAGACACAATTCAACCTACAACATAGAGTGTAGAACCATAACAGATCACACTGTTGTTGAGAAAGATGGAGTATTTCAAGTCGGAATATAAGGGAATTAGATGTCTGACTATGATTTATGATATCTTATATCTTGTCATATATACTGTCATATTTCACCATTATATAAATGTATGGGCATGCAAAAGTTGAACATCAGAGTATAAAAATATCTGGTGAATGTTGATTTTCTAATGAGTAATAGTTTCTACTTTAATTCTTTATCCCTACAGAATTGCCTGCAGCTATTTGTATGCTAGATTTTGTCCAAAGATGTTCTGAATCTCATTATTCTTCTTTTTTCTAAATGTTTGTTTATTTACCTTGAGAGGGAGAGCATGCATGCATACATGTGAGGGAGGGAGGGGCAGAGAGAAAGGGAGAGAGAGAATCCCAAGCAGGGTCTGTGCTGTCAGCTCAGAGCCTGCTGTGGGGCTGGATCTCATGAACAGGGAGATCATGACCTGAGTGGAAGCCAAGAGTCGAATGCTTAACTGACCGAGCCACCTAGGTGCCCTGTTATTATTCTTAATTAAGGGTTTTCTCATTTGTAGTTCGTTAATAGCTCCTTCCATCTTCCCTTCCTTGTCAATATTTTCTTCTCAACAATGGGAAATTGGCTTCCTGACTCTATATGCTTGAACCACTGGAACAGAGCACATCCTCTATGTCAGCAGCCTCTGCCCCTTCCACACTCTTATAGTCTCTGTTTGGCTACTTAATTATGGAGTTAATCTTGCCTGTAAGAAAGGGAATTTGAAAGCGCTTCAGGCCAGCAGCTCAGAGACTGATTCCATTATGATGCTGAACCATGACTCTTACACAGCCCTGCAAGTACATATCTCTCTCTTTTACTTTGTATAAGAGACCTTTTAGTCCTGGTCTTTGATCTCCGAGTCTCCTTCATTTTCACATTATCTGGAGTGTTTGATGACAGTCAGCAGAAGGAGAGGACTTTGGGAGAATAGGTGTTTGTTCACTGGGGCTAGACTACCAAGATTTTCTGGCATGTAGATTCTTCTCTCACGTATCTTTTGGTGTCTCCTTTGTGTGTGAGCTTCATTCAGAAGCTCCCAGAATATGCCTGTATTTTTTATCATTGCTTCTATTTCTGTACCATCAAGAAGTACTGCTCTCAGCACTCTCCATCTTTCCTTTTCTTTCTAATTTTGTCATTCAGGCTCTGGGCCCAGCAGTGACCAGCACCCTTTGGAGCAGTACTCTTGGTGTGCCTTTGAAATACTCCTCCTGGAGCCAACACCCTAGACTTAAGTTCTCCTCATGGGCCCTAGGATTCAGGACTGGAACCTGGCTACCTCCTTCTAAATGTGGATTTAGAAGGTTTCATGTGTTTAAGAAAGACTCCTCTTCTAGGTGGATGCAGTCATGCTCCCGGACACACTCCATGGTGAGTGGCTAGAGGTCGTACCACTCAGTTGCTCAATGAACGAAGGAGGGCCCTGTGCTTGGGTCTCTGACTTTTGACTTCCCTTAGCTGCCTTTTTTTTTTTTTTTTTAAGTCTCCATAAAGTTTTGTCTCTTGAATATGCAGATCCAGGCTTCTTAGCTCTGGCCCAGTCTACCGCAAATTTAAACACAATGGTGAATTCAGGAACAATCACAGAGCAACTGAAATAGCCATTTAGTCATGTTGGGGGGGGGGCAGTCAGTCAATCGGAGTTCCCAGAATCATGGATGAGAATTTTATATCTAAGGCCAAAAGTATAAAAATATATAAATCTACTGAAAGATGGGGTACAGTTTACATTCACTCTTTCAATACCCACAAGTGATTGAGATTTCACAAAATCATAAAGGAAGTATCGATATTCCTCATAATACTACATATGTATGCTCAGAATGTAGGTCTTTTAATTGATCCAAGAGAAAACATGAAGGCAGCATATTCATTATAATAAGGTCTTGGTTGATTAAAAACCATTGTACATTTGAAGTAAATTGACCACATTTTATGATGGAGTGTTTAAATATAGCAATAAGAAAATGGATGCATATTTAAAAATTGGGTGCCAATACTTGGTTCTGAAGCTCATTAAAACAAATGAAAGATTTAGAATAGAATATTTTCTTGTGTGTGTGTGTGTGTGTGTGTGTGTGTGTGTGCATGTGTGTGTTTTGGCAGAAATTATACATCCTCATTGCAAGTTTAATGATTCTATGCTTGTGATTAAAACTTAAGTAATAATTTTTTTCCCTTGAAGAACATAAAAAAATGCACGTGGCATCATAATTTTCAGTACTTCTCTGTCATATGGTAGAGTTTCTGGGTGCTTAAAAATATTAACTCCTTTGCATAATACCACTTGGGAATCATTTTCATCTTATGGATCCCATTATATCAATAAGAAAATAAACATAGTAGGATTGTGTCAGGTCAGTGGCAGGATCCCAATAAAAATCCAATCACTCATGTAACCCAAGCCCAGGGTTAGAGCCCCAGGTGGGGAATTGGGATGACCTTATTGGATTATCTGCCATATGGGCTCATGAAGTCAGGATCACAGCACCTTGCCTCCCTCCCCTTCTTCCTATCATATGGACCTTACATGGATGGAATTAATTTATAGGAACCCTTATGCAATTCTACTTGCACTTAAGCTATACAGAATTAAAAACACAAATCTTGTCCCTAAGGGGTAATATAGAATACATTGCTTCAGAACTGCTCATCTATTCCCTGCTTTCCCAAACAAACCAGTTTATTAATTCATTAGTGTGTTTTCCCTGTTCCAACACCCCACCCTAAACAAAAAGGAATCCAAATGCAGGGGAAGCACACAGTAGGTCCCTAAATCATATAGAGGCAAAATCAAATGGAAACTCCTCACAGGAAACCTTAACCTTTTCTGATCCGTGAACCTCTCTCCCCTTTCTGGCCATCTTCTGTCAGCCTAGGAGCTTGCCAAGTTGGCTTTGGGCAGCTGGCCATTAAAGGGTGACCCTGGCTGTCTGCTTCCCAAAGGTGGAGTGTTTACCCTTGGTTTTGCTCAGTTGCCTGGCCAATCAAATAAGATTCTATTTAAAATAGCATTTTTTTTTTCAACCTTGGCCTCTGAAGTCTTCCAGAATATTGGAAACCTGCTAAAGCATAAACATATGTCATGCAGAGAGAGGGATAGTCAAAGAAATCAGGATAGCAAAGTCAAAGATGCAAATTAAAACCCAAGAAGAATCAATTAAAAAGGCACCAAAGGTCTGTTTAAGTGATTGAATGAGACAGAAGTGCATCTTGAGATGAATAAATTACAGGAATGTGTGAGAAAAGAAATGAAGGCATTCAAGACTCGTGAGCGGGAGGGTAAGTGGATAGATGTGAGGGAAGGTATTTAACACGTAGGTGATAGGCACATGGGCTCGGGTTCTGATTATTAGATTGATTAAGGATGCAAAAACATCACCATAGCCTCTGGGTAATTGTACAACCCATGACTACAAATGGTGATCTCTCCCCAAACAGCAGCATAACAGAGGAAAGCCATGGCATTCCTCATGGCTAGTGAGGCACGTGTCTCCTGACCCCCCACTGTTCCTCTTTGTACCAAACGCAGTGTGTCCTCAGGCTTAATCATGACCAACTGTGCCTTTCAGTCTCTCTCCTCCCTACTGGCCTGCTAGAGAGCCATGGGTTAGGCTGCTCTGTAATAATGTCTGTCATTGTGTACGCTTCCCTCAGTGCTTCTATGTACATCACATAATCTTTAAAACCAGGCAAGAGTGGCAAGCATGACTATAATTCCAGCTTTCCAAGGGCAGAAACCAGAAAGCAGAGAAACCTGGGTGCCCAAGTTCACACAGAAGCGGGAGCTGGCACGTGCGGGTGGGGAAGCTGCGCAGTGCATAGGATCCCTGGTGAAGAGGACAAATGCGGGCTGAAATACAAACCCTGTGCACGTCACTGCACTGTGCAGCCTGGCATGAGGCTTGTCTGCCTGGGGCAAGGGCATCATTTCATAGTTTGCAAACAAAAGATTTAAAGGCCAGTGGTGGCCCTAAGCTGAAATTAGGTTTCTTGCTGCTTTCCCTCTCTGTTTTGGTCCTGCCCTTAAAGAATTCTCTTCCTTCCCCATACCTATCGAATCAGGGTCGGTTTCTTCATCTCAGACCCACCAGCCTGAAAATAACAGTTACCCTTGAACAACACAGGTGTGGGGGCACTGACCTCCTGCGCAGTTGGAAATCCACATATAACTATTGGTCCCACCAAACATAACTAGTAACAGCCTACTATTGACCAGAAGCCTTAGTGATCACATAAATAGTCGATGGACACGTAATTCGAATGTTACGTGTATTATATACCGTATTACGATAGAGTAAGTTAGAAAAAAGAAAAAAGTTCCTAAGAAAATTATAAGAGAAAATACATTCACACCCTTGTACTGTATTTACTGAAAAAAAATCCATGAATAAGTGGCACCATGCGATTCAAGCCCGTGTTGTTTAAGCATCAATGTACTACTATGTTCAGTTATCTAGCTCTTTTAATGGTTTCCCAGTTTGTTTCACATAATAGTCCTTTCAATTCTTATTGTTCTTCACTCTTTCTAAGGGGTTTCCATAGATTTTCTTAAAAACAACCTCTCCAGAAATGACTATTCCACCTGCAGAAAAGCACCTCAGAGAGAACGTCATAAGGGCATGGTGCTTGTAGGAGGCAACACTGGGATTAGAACCCAGGTGTAGATGTCTAGCTCTGGGCCCTGTCCACCACGTTACATGGCCCTGAGCCTGCTTCCTCTCCTACTCTATCATACTCCCTCCTGGCTTCTCTCCAAGTAACCGTCAACATTTTTACTTCTTCCACTGATCTATGTATGGATTAACTAGAGGCGGGCCAATAGCACTTGTGTGTCTTCCCTGTTGAAATTTGATGAAATGTCCACTTAGTCTTGGCCCAAGGCAAGTAAGACCAAGAGTTTGGCCTTGGGTCAGTGCCTTTTGTTAAAGTTCCTACTTGATGTAGATTTTCTATGGGATCTGTCACTCTTCGCCTCTTGTCCTCAGAGAAGCCTCTAAAGGGACAGTAGATCTCATCTCCATGTTTCTCCTGACCAGACTCTGAGCCAATTCTGAAATTGTCTCTGGTGTTCAGGAGAGAGAAATGAGTTTTATTTATGGATATAAGGAGGATGTGGCCAGGACTCAATGCCGTATCTACCTACTCTGTCACAGGTTGAACATTTGTGGGAGGAAGCCTTCCTGCAAGACAGGTGAACAAAGAGAAGGAAAAAAAAGAAGTGTTTGCTTCAAGGGCAGGTTGTTTCCAGAGAGGAGAGATCCATGAGCAAGGAGTATTGCTCATTAACTCCCCGCACCCGAACCCCCAAGAGAGGCCCTCACCATCTTCTTCTTTACTTGGGAAGACAGAAGGGGTGGTGGGGAGAGGAGCAGGAACTTCCTCTTGGGTATCTTCCTTTTGGGGGACAGTGAAGGGCATGGCAAAAGGGCAGAAGGGCCGTGGCAGGAACGTGTGCACCAAGACTATCTAGTTCACAGGAATGGCATGGCCACAAAATAGCTTTTAGGTGAGCTCATTCTTGGAGTGAGCACCTCTGAAGTTTTCCCCTGTCCTCCCCACAGAAGAGCCATGCAGAATGTACTGCCTCCTCCCCAGAATGTCTCTACTGAGAACAATTTCTGGAGTAAAATGCACTTTGTAGAGATGAAGGACTCATCCCACTTGCTCCACCGAATGGGAACCCCCGCCCTATGTGTATATTTGCAGGGGGTGATATTCCCAGGGCAGAGGGGAAAAACTTTTCCCTTTTTCCTGACAAGCTATTGATGTTTGACCATACCATCCTCTGAAATGGAATTTTATCCTGTATACAGAGCAAAAAGAGAGACAAAACCATTATAAAATTATTTACATGTCAATATGTTACTGGATAATTTGAAGACCAAGAATACTGAGACTTAATTCAGTCAGACTTAAGCCACTTGGACTGGCCTGAAATTTAGAAGACCAGTTATTGGTCTGACACTGGTCTGATGGTTGGATATGTCTGGATATGTCCCTTATCATGTTGGGTGTCAGTGTTGTTCCCCATCTATCAAGGTTATCTGAGGTGCATCCTTCTAGGCATCACGTCCCCCATGCAATGACCTCTGAGGTATTAAGAACAGTAAGGAGGATCCTGGTTAATTGGTGTTAAACATCAACTGGCTCATCTCCAAAATAATGTTTCAGAGGAAAAGGAAGGAGTTGAATTTGACACAACTATGTGAGATACATCTAGCTGTCTGCGTCCTGCCCAGTGGCCAGACGGCTTCCTTATCTGGTTTACCGGGGGAACTATTTTACTTGCAAACACTATCTAATCAGAAAAGACAGAGTGCACCACAGAGCAGAGTAATGGTACCAAGTTAAAAGACGACTGGGTAATATTTCACAGGCAAATTATCTCTATGGGTATAATCTTGTTGCCACTGGGAATGGGTTATTTCTTTACCTCTCTGGAGCATTAAGAAAGACATTGATTTCCCATAGATATAAATCAACAGAGAGGGTGAATATACATTTTATAGAAAAATCTTTAGAGGAGGAAATAAAGGATGAATAAACGGATTTCTTCAGTGGTAAGGACTAAGTATGCGAAAGGCTATGTTGCTACAGATCCTCAGTCTTCATTTCTCCAGGATGGCAAATGAGGATGGACCCGTGCGTGTTAATTGGACAATGTCCCTTTTTATAGAAATGTGAAGGTAAGGCGAAAAAGAGAGACAGCATTAAGCAGGATTCCAGGAATATATGCAGCAAAGGTTTTATTCTTTAAAGTTCAAAATTGGTATTCTGCCCTTTTCATTTTTTCTTTCAAAGGAAATATTTTGAAAACTGAAACTTGTACTGGAAACTAGTGACCAGTCATAAGTCTTTTCTACCCTGGAAACTTGGTTGAAATCCAACTTGGATAGATTAGCTAAGTGTTATTCCAGTTATAGTCCAGCTTGGTTTTCGTTTTTAGAATTGGGTAGTTTTATTACAATTAATTCACCTTAACTTCAACCAAGAGAAAATATTACACCGTCTGTCAGATGTCAGAATTCCCGATTTTTTTTTTAAGCTTGAGACTTTTGTATGTCCTGACAGCAGTATTTAACTTGTTTTTGCTGTTGAATCCCCTGAGTATTTCTGAAACTGTGTATTTCTGAAACTACCATCACAAACTAATAACTTTCAACCTCTTTAAATTAAATATGCAACTGAAAAATTACAGTATGACTCAGAAGTGGAAGTGACCTGTATGGGCTCACGTAACCAGTTCCTGGTATGGTTAGATGCCTGTTCTCTAGGTTTACGGAGAACTTTCTTCAGTGATTTCCATGGTTTTGAGTCTTTCTGTGTCTCACACACATGTGAGCACACAACTTAGTATTATGTATTTTATAGGAAGAAAGAAACCAAACAGATTACCTAGAATTATGGGCAAGGCATGTGTGCCTGGAAAATTCTGTCATAATTTACAGCTTGTCAAAATTCAAAAGATAGCAAGGGGATGTGAATGGCTTGGGATAGTGTCCATCTTATAAATGCATTGGGAAATTCCAAACTAACATACTATCTGTTGGGTGGAGGAGTTTCTGAAAGTTTCTGAAAGACTAAATCTAATTTGATGTGTGTGTGTGTGTGTGTGTGTGTGTGCATGTGTCTGTGTTTGTAGGTATAGATATGTGCATATGTACATATATACATACACACAATGCATTTTAAGCAAATGACATATATACTGGGTCATTGCATTGTACACCTTCAGGGCTTACCATGCACATGAAGTACAACATGAATGGGAACCCCCTCCCCTCGAGCTGTACAAGGTGGAGTGCTGGGCATTTATATTTGAATGTCAGAACTCTCATCGTATAAATGCATAATTTCCTCAGGCATGTATTAAGATTCTTTTAAAACCTCTGAATCACACATGAGTTCTTACATATCATTTTTTGTAGTGAAATAGTTTTGCCAGGAAACCGATCTAATTTGGATGAGGCTAGTGGATTGGACAAGACTTATTTCCAGGGTTGTTACTTTGGTATCAGTAGATTTAATGCAGATGAAACCCATTCTACTTGTTGGCAAAATAGTGGAATCAGGAAGTTCCCAAGTCAAACACAAGCTAAGGCAATTCTCCCCTTGGCATCTACCTTGATGTCTGGAATTCCTAGTATTAGTCATTCCTTTGAGTCATGACATTGTCTCCAGGGCTCCTACAGGGCCTTGTTAAAATTATGATGTGTCCCACTCAAGTGGGGCAACATGTATCCCATTAGCCATTATTATGAATTCAACCAATAAAACATTTATTAAGGACCTGGTGTTTTCCTAACAATAAGCTATGTTTCATATATAACTCCACTTAATTCCAAAGAGAAGTTGAAGCAAACCAAATTAAGAAGCTTACACAAACTTGTTCTAAATGTATAATGATAATTATATGAAAAGACAGATGATGAGGAGAGGTGTGCATGTTTCAGAGGGTGTTTGTGTCTAAAAGTTGTGGTTGCAGAGTGCTGGTTATGGCTTACTACCGTCACACTAGCTGAAAATGTGATCTGCTGTGGGGTGAAAAATTAATATGCATTTATGATCTTTCCTCCTTCTCCTCACTCCTGGTACTAAACAGTGTTCTCAAAGCTATTATGCATTTCCCGCCATTGAGTAGAAAGTCTTGGGAACAGAGCAACATTGATGGACAAGCCACCCGGGGTCTAGTCTGGTTCTTTCCTGATTTTGCATGTATTTTTCTGATTTAGTTTCAGTGTGTAGATAAGTTCAAGGGATGCCTTTTCTCTCCATTTTCAACACATGTTTGGTTGAAGAGTCAACACTTATTTTCTCTTCAAAAGCTCTCTCACATCAATGGAAGGGGAGCCCTACGAACGAGACCAGACAGCCCACTTGGCTTCAGGAGGAAGGGTTAAAGATCTGATCTGGAGTTTGTATCAGAGAAGAACAGGGAATCAACAGACTGTAGAACCACTCATTGAGAGACAAGCATAGATTTAAGAATCAAATCTTATACCGAAGCTTTAGATCAAAATCCACAATTATATTTTTATTGTCCTATATTCCTCATATGTGATATGTGCTGTTTCACATATGATTGGAATGTGAAATTCATGAACATTCATTCAGAATAATGAATACTCTGAATGAGGATATTTGTTTGAAATACCCAGCATCAGATGCCTCTCCCTTCTCTTTGCTGGTTATCTTTTTTCCAGTCTCTGTCCCTCTGACTCAGGTAGGCTGGCATATCTGATGCCAGGGGTGGAGTCTGTGACCCATGCTTGGCCACAGTGATGGTTTCCAAGATGGAAAGGAGTGAATCCAAGGGATGCTAGGAGTTCCTGGAAAGAAACATTTTCTCTTCTCTGCTAGATCAAACATGGAAGAATATGAACCTAGTTTTATCAGAAGTCCCTAGAAGAACCTAGTTTTATCAGAAGTCCCCAACACAATAGGAAAAATTTTGATTCTCATGTTTTTTTGAGCCCCTGAATCAAATCACACCTGATGCTAAAGCTCTTCCCCAGGAGACTCATGAATGTGGGTGTTACTGATGACAAATCCATAAACAACGAAAGTTTCTGGTTAAGTCCCTCAGCTACTTCAAGTTATTAAACACAAACATATATTGAAGTCTTCAGACAGGAGGGACATTGAGTATTATCTTGTTAATGACTTATGAACTGCAATGAATTAGGTTTTTATCCCCCCTCCCTTTTTCACACCCTTGTCTTAAAGATTTTACATTAAATTGAAAGAAAACTGATCTTTCTGAAATTTTCCACTGAATGTAACCTGTTTGCCTCTTTAGCATTCAGATTAACCTGCAGCATTTTGTGATAAAGCTGTTTGCATACCTCTCTTATCACCACAAACAATTTAAGATTCTTTTGCGAAAGGATGGTTCTTATACATATTATAACACAATCCTTTCATAGCATGCCAGGATACATTAATTGAAGTTATCTGGAAGCATGTGTGAAGTCAGGTTATGGATGTCTGAAATTCAGGATGTGAGCCAAAACATTAGGTAAAAAAAAAATAAATGCAGAGCCAAGATTCATTGATACTTGACTAGCCATATTTAATAGTTGGCCACCCACTAAGGGGAAGAGACATATGTGGAACCCTCAAACAACAGCTAATCCCTGTATGAGATAGACTTCATTTCGAAACTATTCAAAAACTTACATGCACGTAGGTATGCAAGACCATTCACAAAATGGCCAACTTTAAACAATGGTAAATTTTCTCTGCTCTGTCATTTGTGTGTATGTCTATCTCTTGCACTAGACTGGTATCTCCTCAGCTAGTATCCATAAGACTTGATACTCAAAAATATTTACTGAATGAATGGTTACAGAATAGAATCAAAGATTTTCCCCTCTTATTTTTATGCTCATTTGAAGCATTTCATTCTAATTTTGCCAACTGCTCTCTGACTGCTTTTGCCTGCCATTTGAGTGGCTCATTAGAGGGTATGTGTATGTATATGTGTGTGTATGTGCATGTGTCTATGGCAGCAGTGGAGGGAGTTGGGGTACTGTGAACCTTGGATCTTCCTAGAAGTCTTTAATATCAAAATATTTTTGCCTAACTTTAGTTCCTTCTGTAATCTTGGGTTTGTATATTGTATTTACATTTTATTTAAGGTCTTAGATGGAGTATCAGAACACAAATGGATGTCAGTGATAGTGTGTGTTGTGGATCTATTGGTTGGGAGGGTGGTTAAAATATAGCCAGGAGGTGCCTGTGTTCTCCACATTGCCATAGACTGGCCTTGCTCACAGAGATTCTGACTTTGTCTGTAAGGAGGGAATAGCCAGACTGTGAAACAGTTTGCTTGTTTTGGCCCCTTATATTTTTGGATTATTTCAGAGTCCAATCAATTGTGTAGCAATTGGCTTTAAATTTGCCCAAATGAAGTCAGCTGAACACATATGCACACTTAGGCACTTGCACACCCACCCTCACTGTGCCTGGCTCGAGCATCTTGTAGGCTGGCCCAGACTCTCAGTGGTTTAGCACCTGCATGGACATCATGGGAGGCAGGAGAAAGTAGGGGTTAGTGGCACGAATTCTGGAGATGGACTGTCTGGCTTCAAGCTAAGGCTCTGTCATTTACTAGTGTGTGACCTTGAGTAGGATATTTGCCTAATACTTCCGTGCTTCAGTTTCCTCACCTGTTAAGTGGGGATGGGTCCCACCTTAGGAGTTGTTACAAAGATCAGACAAGATAAACACTGAGAAATACCTGGCAAATAGACACTCTCAATAGTTGTTGTCTACAATCCTTATCACCACCATCATCACCAACACCTCCATTAACATCAGCATCACATCATCTTTGAAGTGTGGCTATTCTGATAACTAGGTCAGAGGAGGGACTGTTGGGATTTGAGGAAGGGATAACAGATTTCATGTCAGTGCACATAATCTCTGGGAGTTCGGGACCCCACACAAATGAAGTTGTGATTAAGGTCTAAACCTGTGGATGTATTTGCTTCCCTTGGATAAGTGACTACCTAGGTGTGGTTCTGGATGACCGGGCCAAAAGATGGATCATAGATATAATGATTGAAAACTCATGATAATCTTCAGGTAATTTATTATATGTCACTGTTAAGAATAAATGTTTATTATTTTTTTTTCCCAAGAGACACAGAGAATGCATGCACAAGTGGGGGAGGGAAAGCGAGAGAGGGGGCCAGAGCATCTGAAGCAGGCTCTGCACTTACAGCAGAGAGTTCCATGCAGAGGTCGAACTTGCAAAGGGAGATTATGACCTGAGCCAAAGTCAGATGCTTCAGCCGCCAAGCCACCCAGGCTCATACTATTATGTGTAACTTTTTGGTGGAAAGTCATGAATATTGCCTTTATGTGAAAAGATACATGCACACAAAAACAGTCACAGGTGAGATGGGGAAACAAGTTAAGAATGAGACCTAGGAGTGCTGGATGGCTCAGTCGGTTAAGCAGTTGATTTCCACTCAGGTCATGATCTCGTGGTTGTGAGATCAAGCCCTGCATCAGGCTCTGTGTTAGGAATGGGGCCTTCTTGTGATTCTCTCTCTCCCTCTCCCTCTGCCCCTCCTCTGCTTGCTCTCTCTCTCTCTCTCTCTCTCTCTCAAAAAAAAATCTATCTTCTGTCATCTACCTATCAATCTATCTACTATCTATATACCATTGATCTATATATCTATACCTATATTTCTTTTCCTGGTTTCTCTTTTTTAAAGTTTATTTATTTTGGGGGAGAGAGAGAGAGAGAGAGAGAGAGAGAGAGAGCATGATCAGGGGAAGGGCAGAGAGAGTGGGAGAGAGAGAATCCCAAGCAAGCTCCATGCTATCTGTGCAAAGCCCAACCTGGGGCTCCAACAGGAACCATGAGATCACGACCTGAGCCAAAACCAAGAGCCAGATGCTTAACTGACTGAGCCATTCAGGCACCCCGGTTTCTGTTTTCTAATATACATATGCATTTTGGAGATCTTCATCATATCTTTATACATAACTCTTTTCTTTTCTAGAAATGACAGCAAAACAACTCGGGGAGAAATGTAGTTATACACAAACTGTTGCTTGCATGCATAATACAATCTGGGGTGGGTGCAGTTGTGAGATTTGCTGTGGAAGGCAGGATTTGAAAGGACCCTGGAAGAAGACTGCTCGTCCTATCTCCAAACCTGAAATGGGTGGAAGGAATACATCAAAATAAGCTCTCTAAAGTAAGCAACAAACTTGAAGCCCTTATCGTGTTTTTGTGACACTGACTCTATCAGTCTGTTCTTTTTTTTTTTTTAATTTTCTTTTTTTTTGAACGTTTATTTATTTTTGGGACAGAGAGAGACAGAGCATGAACGGGGGAGGGGCAGAGAGAGAGGGAGACACAGAATTGGAAGCAGGCTCCAGGCTCTGAGCCATCAGCCCAGAGCCCGACGCAGGGCTCGAACTCATGGACTGCGAGATTGTGACCTGGCTGAAGTCGGATGCTCAACCGACTGCACCACCCAGGCGCCCTATCAGTTTGTTCTTTAACTGTGAGTTGTCCCCACATGGGAAATACACACTTCAGGGAGTTCTGAGGACGTTAGCTCCATGATTCTGGAGTGTAGGCTCACTTACTTTCCCTCCTAAACAACAGCTCTGCCTAAGTTGAATGCTGCTTGATGGCTTAGCACTCTTGACATTATTCTTCCACAGTTCCCTAACCCAGAAGTGTCATAGTGATTTATGGAAGGGCCACCTTGTACTCACATTCTGAGAAGGAAAGATGAGGAAGAAGAAGAAGATGAAGAAGAAGAAGAAGAAGAAGAAGAAGAAGAAGAAGAAGGGGGAGGGGAGGGAAGGAAGGAGAAGAAAGGAAGGAAAATGTGGGATATAGTGACAAAAACACAGAAACAGCCAAGACACTGACCGGAGGTAGGAGAAGCTGACCCACATGCTCTACCTCTGGTCTCCAAAGGAAATGCTGTTTCATAAATCCACATATGAGCTGCAATTCTTCTGGGTGTTCTTTTGGTCCTTTGAAATATTTCCCTTTTTTTCAGAGCTGAAATATTTTGTTTTCCTCTCCTCTAGATTTCTTTCTTATTCTGGGTTGTGTACCCTTTTAAAATGTATTTCTCTTTCTCTTTTTAAAGCTTTGTCTTCCTTTCTTTGGTTTCCACAAGAATTTTCTGGTTTTCCTTTGCTTTCTTGAACTTTTTTTTTAAATGTTTTTATTCATTTTTGAGAGACAGAGAGAGACAGGGCGTGAATGGGGGAGCGGCAGAGAGACAGGGAGACAGAATCGGAAGTAGGCTCCAGGCTCTGAGCTGTCAGCACAGAGCCTGACACGGGACACGAACCCGTGAATCATGACATCATGACCTGAGCTGAAGTCGGATGCTCAACCGATTGAGCCACCCAGGCGCCCCACCTTTGCTCTTTTTAAATTGTGTGTGTGTGTGTGTGTGTGTGTGTGTGTGTGTAAGTGTGCATGTGCCTGTTTAAATAAGAGTATGAGGGGGAGGAAGTTAAAAAATTGGGGAAACCAATTGAGTTTGGAAAAAGTTGTGTTCTCTGAGGCACATTCTTCTTGCCATGTGCTTTGAAAGACATGTCCTCAGGCATGTGGTACACCAAAAACCCACAATGAGTACAAGCAGTGGAAAATATGTCTCCTTTCCTGCTTTCGTATAGGCTACACGAACTGAGGTCATGGTCTCTTGGATGGAGCAGTGTCTCTTCTGCTTTCCAGTGAGAAGTCTGTCGCGGGATAGCACGTTGAGCCTGGTGTCAGAGTCTGCAACAGGAAAAGTAGAGTTATTTTACATGTTGCACAATGAAAGAATGTTGTTTGTGCAAGATCTGATGAAGAGAAGTGCTTATTAGATGTACCTTGTTAAACCAGTGCCTGATTTAATCATAATGCTTGTCATTTGTGGTGGGGATTAAATTACAGAGCCTCTTCTGTGTAAACAGGTAGACAATTGAAGTCTTGCTGAAAAGAAAGGCACCCATCTTGGTGCTCCTGGAAATATTTGATTCTTCCAAGGTAGAGAAGAATTTGAAAAATCTGACATGACAGCATTCAGGCAGCTGGGGAAAGGAACAGAAGCTTCCACTCCAAGATATAGGTATACATTTTCAGTCTGATATTCATTCCCGCAGGATGAAAACCAACCCCAAACACAAGCTAACTCATAATCACTTTTCCTATTCTGGAAAACCCTTAAGAACTGCTTTAAAAAGTTATGATTCTTTTGGGTTTGTTCGACTTTTAAGTCTTAGGTAGAGGCTGCAATTATAATTACTGTGCTGCTTCCTTCCAAGCCCTGAAAGATGTAATAGGTACCTGAGCAGGAAGGTTTAATTTCTATGTTAAAACTATGCTATGATAAAACTTGGAAATCTTATTATTTATATTCTCATGTCAAATCAGTCATTATACAAGAACCATTTTTTGGAGACTAAATTATAACCTCAAGGCCATGTTAAAGCCTTTACAATGGTCATTCCCACAGAAGTCACCAAATCTATTGTACAACGTTCCTCGAAAAGATAAGATATAACAAGTGTTAGTGAGGATGCGGAGAAAATGGAACCTTTGTGCAGTGTAATTGGATGCAGCTACTGTGGAAAAGAGTATGGAGGTTCCTAAAAAAGTAAAAATAAAATAAGAATATCATATGATCCAGCAATTCCACTATTGGGTATTCACCCGAAGAAAATGAAAACACTGATTTGAAAAAAAGATATGTTTATTGCAGCATTATTTATAGTAGCCAAGATATGGAAGCAACCCAGGAGTCCACTGATAGATTAATGGATGAAGAAGCTGTGGTATAAACACACACGCACACACACACACACACACACACGAATATCACTAAGCCATAAAAAAGAATGAGATCTTGCCATGTGTGGTAACATGGATGGACCAAGAAGGTATCATGCTAAGTGAAATGAGCGAGACATCAGAAGACAAATATCATCTGGTATCACTCATGTGTGGTATCTAAAAAAATGAAGCAGATGAACAAACAAACAAAGCAGAAACAGACCCATGAATATGGATGGTTGCCACAAGGGTGGGGGCATGCGCCAAATGCGTGAAGGGGAATGGAAGGTACAGACTTCCAGTTATAACAGGAATAAGTCACAGGGATGAAAGGTGCAGCACGGGGCACATAGTCAATGAAACTATGATAGTATGGTATGGTGACAGATGAGAGCAACACTGTGGTGAGCAGAGCTTAATGTACAAAGTTGTCCAGTCACTAGGTTGTACACCTGAGACTAATGGAAAACTGTGTGCCAACTATGCTTCACCGACAAAATGGTAACTATTCCTATCATCGTCATGATTCTGATCCAGAAAAATGGTTTATTTCTCCCATTCATTTTAAAGCAGAATGATTTTCATTAAAATGTTATCGTGGCTTGAGAAGAAAGTGATTTTAAAGAGCTAAAGACTTTGCACCCACCGAAATAGCCTACACTGATCAGTTGGAAAAAACTCATTCCAAATGTGTCTCATACTAAATATAAATGTAGATTCTAATTATGATGTACATAATAAAATAATTACTGTGTGATGTTAAAAAATTTAAAAACACAAGACTCATTTTCATTTTTGAGATTATTTGGAAGGTTCTTTTTCATACTAAGAAAAATACATACACCCATACACGACATTTAGAATGATTAAGATGATTTACGTCGTCTGATACAATTTATTGATAATCTTTTCTAGCAATTATCCTGATTAACATGTAAAGTTTTCCTGGCCTCTGCTGCATCATTTGCTGCCTGTGAATTGGAATGCCATTTGAAAAGCTCTCTGTAAGATATCACGGAAAAAAGAAAGGAGGAGGAAATAAATTCGAAATAAATACCAAATATATTCACACTCAAGTGTAAATGATATGAAGAAAAAAATTAATGAAAAGTTTTATTTTGAAGTTAGTGCCCACAGCTCTCTGTAATTTCATGCTTATAAAGCACACACATGCTGTCTAAATTGGCTCCAAAACCCTTTTGTGATTGTTCATGACACACATGCCTGGTTCTGGACCTCAATTTCTACCCAATACCCAAAATAATGTAAATTTTATAAGTGTGAAATTAAATTAAATGATGTATATCCTATAAGAGTTATAACTATGCAAAAGCATGACCTAATTTGCCTCATTTTTTGATTACGTACTATTTTCTTTTCTTTTTAAAAATTTTTAATGTTTATTTTTGAGAGAGAGAGAGAGAGAGAGAGAGAGAGAGAGAAAGCACAAGCAGGGGAGGGGCAGAGAGAGAGGGAGACACAGAATCCAAAGCAGGCTCCAGACTGTGAGCTGTTAGCACAGAGCCCGACGTGGGTCTCGAACCCATGAACCATGAGACCATGACCTGAGCTGAAGTCGGACGCATAACCGACTGAGCTACCCAGGTGCCCCAGTACTATTTTATTTTTTTAATAAATATTTGTTTTGTTCAAGCCACCAAGAGAAAGAAGTTTGAGCTCTCTATGACTCTCTAAATCTGGTTAAGAAAATCACTTTTGTTTTCTTGCCTGGGAAGTATAGTTTTTGATCCATTTGAGAAGAACGTTTCCTTGTGAAAAACTTCCCTCTTAAGTGATAGTTTTATTATTAGCAAGTCAAAAGTAACTAAAATAGAATGTCTCAGCTTGCACTACTTCTCTGTGTTTGAAGGCCTGTAAATGACCAAGAGATGCAATGAAATTCGAGTACCCCGTCCAGACAGGAGACACAATAGATTTCGCATTTCAACCTTTAAGTAAGACAGTCTGTCTTCTTGGAATGCCCTTCTCTGTGTTTTTCCAAGTCACCTATTTTTCAAGGGCAAATAAAATGCCATGCTGTGAAGACTTCCCCATGCCTTCTGTCTGCTTGCTGTCACATGCAGAAATGTCCCCAAGGTACCTCTTCCTAAATCTATTGTAGTATTTATTTTATTGTAATGATTTGTGTGTATACATTAGACGGTAAATTATTTGAGGGAAGTAACCGTGTATTCAGCTTTCTGTTCCCATAACCGAATCCAATATCAAGCAGAGGATAAATGCTTGATAAATATTTGTCACATGGAACAATATATTCAGCCAGGAAAACCAACCCTGTCACCTGGCTTTCAAGCTTTGCATACAGTAATGCTTTATAAAAAATACCTATTTTCATCACAACTCAGAACATACACAAACACAGTTGACAGAGTTTTATGAGATAGCATTTCCCTCCCCCACTATGTGTGATATACACTGATCTATTCTACTTCTCTTCTCTCTCTTCTCTTTCTTCTCTTCTTCTCTTCTATTCATTTTTAAATTTGGTTCTAATGGACTAAATTGATTTCCTCACCTGCTTGGTTGTGATCCAGTGTAAATAACGCTCATCTTTGTGGCTTTAGGCACATGTATTTCTTTCATTATCATTTCAAGGCCATCTGTCCTGTTTGTAAATGTTACCAGAGATTCACATTATTACAGCTATCTTCCAGACATTTAGTCCAAAGGAAATACCAGTGTATAAATAAAATATTCCAAAATCTTCCTATTATTAATTTTTGGTAATGATTCTCTTTTATATTTTGTCACAGAGATTATTGGCAAGTGAAAAGTCATCTAATTCTGGTTTTATTTAGTCTGCTACAGTGTCTCAGAAGAGATTCTAAGGAGTGATTAAAATGGTCATGTGTCCTGATAGCTGACTGGTAGGCATGACATATAGAGTATCTGAATTCATGTAACAAGGAATCAGTTTCCAAGAAAATTGCAAAAGGATGTTCTTGAAATAACTGCATGGAAAACTCAAAGTGAAAGTCTCAGGAACTGATCATAATTCTTAACTCCAAACCCACAGAGGAAAAAATACTGAACAAAATCATTTCTATGATCCAGAAAGTGAAGACCACAAATCAACTTACAAAAACACTTAACTACACACCATGGTCGTCCTGCTGTGCTGTAGCTAACAATGGGGCAATGACTCATCGGGCAACTTTCGTTGGAAAATGTATAGTCAGGAGACAGATCCTTCTCTCTGTGAAGTCGGGAAGAATTAGTCAAACTCTTCCTGACTTCCATGATGTTATCCACCATTGACAGGCTATCAAAGCAGACCTAGAGATTAGATAATACTTCTGAATAACTCAAAGGAATCCCTTTTGGAAGTGAAAATGTTTTGGAAATTTTATTATGCTTGAGCTAAATAGAAGCACAGCATCTTATCTATTAGTGTGGGTTTTTTGTTTTTTTTTTTTTTAGTTTTTATTTAAATTCTAGCTAGTTAGCGTATAGTGTAATATTGGTTTCAGGAGTAGAATTTAGTGATTCATCACTTACATATGATAACCAGTGCTCATCCCAACACCCATTTAGGCCACCCTCCTGCCCCTCCGTCAATCCTTGGTTTGTTCTCTATCATTAAGAGTCTCTTATGGTTTGCTTCCCCCTCCCCCCGCCCCACCCTTCCTGTATGTTCATCTGTTTTGTTTCTTAAAGACAAATACCATATGATTTCACTCATACGTGGAATTTAAGGGGCATGGTTTTAATGTTAAGTATGGGGATAGGTTAAATATAATTTGAAATACTCAAACAACGGAATGCAGTTATAGCAAACAAAATGATTAGATTATATATCCATCAATCTATTTAAATTGTCATGAGTATTTCCTAAAAACCTATTGCATGAGAGAGATAATTGCAGAATGATATGTCAGCATGATTTCATTTAAATACAAATTTAAATCACATGAGAATGTACTACATTCTTCTTCTTCTTCTTCTTCTTCTTCTTCTTCTTCTTTTTTTTTTAATTTCAGGAGTAGTTTAGTGATTAGTCACTTACATATAACACCCAGTGCTCATCCCAACAAGTGCCCCCCTTAACGCCCATCACCCATTTAGCCCATCCCCACAACATGGGGCTTTTGATAGTAGACAGTTATCATCTTCAAAATCCAGCCAAGCCACTGTAGTCTGATAATTGGTAGAAAAATAATGTAAATTTTTCACAAATGTTTTGAATGTCTTGACTCAGTCAGTAAAATTTTATTCTCTAGAGCTGCACTGTTCAATGTGGCGGCATTTGCCACACAGGGCTACGTAAATTATAATTAATTAATATTAAGTAAAATTTAAAGATCCAATCATAGAGTCACAGTGGCCACATTTCTAGTGATCAATATTCATTATTGCAGATGTTTCTATTGGACAACACTATTCTTGATAGAGACCATTTTATTCAATTAAAATCTGATTTCTTTGGTCACTTATTTGATTGTTGAAAAGGAAGGGTGGCAGGGAAGTTGAGATGTGACAGAGAAGCCTTGTCCATTGATTTCACCTTCTACAGGGCCTGTTATCTTACAGTCTTCTACCCCCACTGTAACTGGGTCATGCACATGAATCCATTTTAGCTTTTGACTTGAATCTCTTCAGTAAGTCTTTCTCACTGCTTCCCTTTGAGAGTCACCATTCTAAATCAGATGTCAGTGTAAGCCATTGTTATTTTCCTGAGAAAACTTCAAATGCTCCCCATTATCCATAGAGTAACATTTTATTTTTCTTCATTTGGATCAAACCTGGCCCAGATCAGCAGCCCTTAATCAATTCCTCTATGTAGATTATGCTCCGGTGACACTCTTAGCCACCTACCCATGTGTTGTTAGTCCTTTGCTCACACTGCTCCTTGGAGCTCCATGAAAGGTGTCCTTGCCTCTTAGTTCAGTTTACATGCCGGAACCTTTGTGAAAACTTTTGTGATCCCATCACACTGAAACTTGCCACTGCTTTAAGTACTCACCACCTTTTATTTTTTTATTTTTTTTATTTTTTATTTATTTATTTTTTCAACGTTTATTTATTTTTGGGACAGAGAGAGACAGAGCATGAACAGGGGAGGGGCAGAGAGAGAGGGAGACACAGAATCGGAAACAGGCTCCAGGCTCTGAGCCATCAGCCCAGAGCCCGACGCGGGGCTCGAACTCATGGACCGCGAGATCGTGACCTGGCTGAAGTCGGACGCTTAACCGACTGCGCCACCCAGGCGCCCCATTCACCACCTTTTATTTGCACCTCTGTTACTACATTTTTTCCAATTAAATTTTTACATGTCTAACTCCCACTGGCTTCTAAGCTTTTTGCAGGAAAAGGGTGGCCCTGCATTTCAGTATCCTCCATAGCTTTCCACACGTGACTGCTTAACAAGAAATATAGACAGACACTTCAATTTAATTTGGAGTGAGGAATAGAAAAACTGGTTAACTGGAATCGAGTGAGCGTTTGCTTAGAGAAATGTCACTGGGGGTTGTGTAGGGTTTTAAAGGATGCAGACAGGAGGAGGGCTGAGGTTCAGACCAGAAATCTAACCTTGGCAGTGTCGAAGAGCGTCACAGAATTGTGAGGCGGCAATGCAGGCTGCCAATGTTTCATAGGTCACAAAACACCACAAGGCATTCCTCCTGATGGAGATCAACCTCAGGCAGCATGAGTCATTCTCTCCCTGAGCTCATATGGCACTTAATCCATAGCTTTGCTGTATTCTGTGTTCTCAATGCCACCATCTTGCTCTATTTCCTCTCTGATGCTTCTGCCCTGTCCTTCCTAGGACCCAGTGTCATACATCCAGTAAGGAAGTCCTCAGTAAATTGTGGCTAAGTCCAACTGTGAGCCGAGAAATGAGTAAAAGGTCACCACAGGTAGAATGTAAAACATATAAGATTATAGAGTACAAAAGGAATGTGGAACGTGTTACCAGAGTTATCTTATTTATTTTCAAATGGTGCAGGGTCTTTGGGTCATCTCGACCATTTAAGCTAACAATATCTTGGCATGCCTGGAATTCTGAACACTGTTTGATCAATCATCACTTCTTTTTTCTATCAAGGGCCTGTTTCTACTAGAGATAAAACTTACCTCATCTTCAAAAGGAAGCTCAAACTGTTAAAAACACCCCAAAACCCCTCCCCCTCTTCTTTGCCCCTCCCACTTTGACTTTTCTCCCTCTGTGTGTCCTGGGGTCAACGTGAAGTGAAGAATTTGGAGACTCAGAGCTGCAAGTGTTAGCAATGTGGAAGTCTTTTCCATGAGGGGGCAGGAAGTTCATCAAAGCACACGTGTGGTCAAGGAAGCTTAAAAATAAAGCTGATTTCTTAAGGAGAAAAAAAATAGCATTTATTAAGCTTTCAATAAGCTACTTTTTTTCTTTAAGGACTAAGTTGATTTACTTAGGAAAAAAAAAAAAGGTGCCAGCAGAGAAAAAGTCAATGCACTCTTCCAAAAAAGATCCTTTGACTAGAAGGAACACGTAAATTCCAAGAAAAGTTAGTTAGAAAGAACAGTTTCTTCTCACTGGTTCCTTCTCATCACATCAGTATTTATTTCCCCCAGATGCCCTTTATTTATTCATTTTAAACCATCCTAGGTGTCTACATGTTGGTTCAGGGCATAAAGAACTTTTCTTACCACAAAGACCCTTTTGGGACACCAAGTGGAGAACTCAGCTATCCTTTTAAATTCCCAGGACTCTAAAACCTAATGTCTGCAGAGACAAACAGGACGGCTACTGCAAGACGGCAGGAGCCTAAGTAGTTAGGATGTAGGCCTCTTACCAAGAAAATCACTGGGCTGTTCCAACATGAGCCACTTTGCCATCAATCCATAAGATGGAGATAGGGTGTGCCAGCTTCAGACTGTGTAACTTCTATTTACTGAAACTGTAACACATAGTCATTGTAAGCTACAATTATCCACAGTTTAGTCTGTTTATGAAACCGTTTTGTGGTTATTTATTAAAAATAAAATTTATGTGTGCTTATTGAAGCTATATTTTGGCAGGCAAAGGAGGTTGGCAGAAACGTCTGAGTCAACAGCCAGGCTCCAGCCACTCTGTATGTCGTCATATAAAAACTTGTCAAATAATATTTGGTTTTTAATCTTTAGTTGCAAACATAAGGTTAGTCATGAAAATATTCTGTGAGTAGGTCTCCTTGAAACAAGAACCCGGGTGTTTGGATTTCAGTAAAGGTGATAATTAAGTTTCTGGCTTGTTTAGGGGCGATTTGTTATTCCTTTTCTTCTAGCAACTTCTATTACCTGTGGTCTGTCCAGGTTCCTCACATCTTTTAAGAACTATTTTATAATGATTTTTAAACTATAAGCAATCTGTTTATCTATCAATTTTAAAACCCCAAACAAATATGTCATTCATGATTAAGGAGACATTATCCCACCAGTTAAATCTTGGTTGCCTTCTACTGGAGATCTTTTGAATGCAAATAGATTATTTTTCTGGATCTTTTCAGTTATTTATATCATTGTGTATTTGACCCTTGAATGACACAGGTTTGAACTGTGGGGTCCATTTATGCACAGTTTTTTTTTTCTGATAAATACAGTACAGCACTGTTAAATGTATTTTTTCTTATGATTGTTTTAACATTTTCTTTCTCAAACTTACTTTAAGAATGCAATATATAATACATATAGCATACAAAGCATGTGCTAATTGACTGTTTATGTTCTTAGTAGAGTTTGTGGTCAACTATGGACTATTAGTAGTGAAAGTTTTGGGGAGTCAAGGTTATATGTGGATTTTTTTATTGTGTAGGGAGTTAGTGCTAGTAACTTGCTAACTCCCACATTGTTCAAGGGTTAACTGTACTTACTTTTATAATGCCTTCTATGAAGAAAGTTCTTTTCAAAGGGGCCACAGTTGTTAGCTTCAAGAATGTATGGTTTATCTCATTTAAATATAAGCCATTTAAATATAAGCACTTAAATATAAGTCAAGCCAATAAGAGTTTGTTGAAAGGGATCCTGAAAGGAAAGAAAAATGTCATTAAATAAAGGGTCTTGGAATTGGAGAGAAGGGATGCACTATGTTATGAATCAGGTAAAAAAAAAATATATATATATATATATATATTTTTTTTTTTTTTGCGAGAGAGAGCAAGCCCTAAAGAGGGAGGGGCATAGAGAGAGGAAGAGAGAAAATCCCAAGCAGACTCCTTACTGCCAACACAGAGCCTGACTCTGGGATCAATCCCAGGAACCATTAGATCATGACCTGTGTTGAAATCAAGAGTCACATACTTAACCAACTAAGCCACCCAGGTGCCCTGGGAGAATAAAGTAATTCTTTGCTTTGGATCAACTTGTACAAAGATTCAATGAGAGAAGAGCAAAGACTTAATGGAATAGAATTAATCAAGCATGAGTTAATCAAGAAGATACTTTTCCTGAAAGGGAGTTTTTGTGATGTGATAATCAGGAGTTGAGAAAAGTAGCCCGATATACTTCTTGCTACTTCCATAAATACCTTGGGTATGAGTCATTGCCGAGACTGTGCTTTAGTTTGCCTTGAGAGAATTTCTCATCCCAACTTTATAAGACAGTTATACATTTTATATATCAATTGTCTCCTGTATCTCCATCCTTTTTCTCCACTGGAATTTGGCTTTAGCTGTAGTAGAAAGATGTTTCAAGATTCCTTCATTGATAGTGGCTTGGTCCTGTAATTTAGAATTTGTTGCCAACACACATAATTCACTTCCATACACATTTAATTTATTGGGCATCTTCTGTGAGCAAAGCTCTGTGCTAGGTGCTAGATAATGTGGTTTTCTAAGAGAGCCATGCCTGTAAGAAGCTCATAAAATGATGAAATGTAATATCTATGAATGATCTGTATCTCCTAGTTTCGAGTAGTTTGGATGCCATTAACATGATGACACTGTATTTTGAATCCACCAGTGAAAAAATCCTGAGGGGTCTGCAAAAATGCCTGTAGAAATTTGGCGCATTTGAAGACAGAGATTCAGCAAAACTAGAGCAGGAGAGTGGCAAGAGAGGAATTTGGATCAGTAGAACCCCCAACATGCGATTGTGGGGTTTCTAGCAGGGAAGCAAAAGACTGGTGCAGATTGCATTCAAAGATTGTAACCTGAGACAGAATTGAGAGGGAAGGAGGCTTATTAAGGAGTGGTCTTGGGATTAGCATCTGTTGGAGAAGGGATAAAACAAGAATTGGGTAGAGGGAGAAGGTGACTTGGGGTTTGCCTTTCTCAAAGCAAGCAGTGGTCGTCCAGAGTGGTCTCAGTGATGCTGAGATATTTGGGCATTTATATTTCCACACTGAACCATTACTGGATATGGGCTTCCCCAGGGTGGGGTGTGATCTGGGGCAAGGCAATTCTTTACTGCCTTGGCCACCCTAAAGAGATTGATATCAGTCTCACTTTCTGGACACCAAGTCTCTCATTGAAACAGAATCTGAGGGTTGCTTCTCAGTGTCCAACACAAGAAGCTTATTTTCATTTAAAAAAATGATGCTGGTAGTTTGGGAAGAATAGATGAAAGAAAAGTGTAGGAGCAGGAAACCAGTTAGGTGTTCTTGGTATTGTTCAGTGCGAGATGATGATAGTTTGAACTCTAGAGAAACTGTAGGGTTGCTAAGAAGTGAATGGAGTCAAAAGACATTTTTGAGACCGATTCTATAGAATAGGGGTTGAACTGGCAAAGAGAAGTAAGGACAAGAAAGGCACTACGGATGAATCTTCGAGTTTTGGCATGAGCAAGTGGGAGGGTGGAAAAAACACATATGGGAGAAGGGAGTGCCTGAGGAAGAGAGCTATGAGTCAGATTTGATATGTTCATCATTCAACCAAGTGGAGACACCAAGCAGAAAGTCAGATACGTGATTCCCAAGCTTAGAAAAGAGGTGTGTCATGTTAATTTACATTGTTGTTACATGGCTTTGTTGGCACAAGGGCCAGTTACAAGGGTTAATTCTTAGGAAGGGAATGTAGTAAAATGGGCAAGAAGTTCAGCAGAGAACCCTAAGGAATGGCCACCTCTAGCAACAGGAGTGAACAAAAGAGACAGAGAGAAGGAGGAAAATCAGGACAATATGATCTTGTGGAAGTTTAGGGAGGAGATCATTGTAGGAGGAAAAATTGTAGGAAAAATTGACATTTTTATTAGCATTTCTCTGAATATTAACAAGGAAGAACGTCTATTTTAATGTTTACTGGCCATTTTATTAATAACTTTAATGAGGCACATTTAACATATCATATAATTCACCCATCTCAAGTTACAATTCAGTGATGTTCTTTTTTTTCTCTTTTAGTCAATTTACCAAGTTGTGCAACCATCACTGTAAATCAGTTTTAGAACATTTCATCACCCAAATAAGATCCCTCATGCAGAGTCATTTGTTTTTGTTTTTCTTTTGTAAGTGGCTTTTTAAAGTCTATTGGTTTCTATGTTTTTAAAATATTGATTTGCAAGAACTTAGAAAAGTAGATATTTAAAATTTTAGGGGCGTAGACTTGAAAATATTTTTGTTTTGTTTGGTTTTGGTTTTTTTTGTTTTTTGTTTTCCAGGTTGTCATTGATCCCTCAGTCCGGTTGTGGAAATATTTTGCAATGTAGAACTTAGACCATCACAGTTTCATGGAGTCAAATGCACTGATATTTCCTTTATGGATGTTTATTTGTTTTCAATTTTTGCAATTGTTAGGAAAGTCTTTTTTTCCAAGATTATAAAAACATGCTTTTTAGTATTCTTATGGTTTCATTGTTTTTGCATTTTGATTTCTGATTCATCTGGAATTCGTTTTGTTTTAAAGAAAAAAGTAATAATGCAGTCTTACCTTTTTTTTCCAAACTCTTGGCCCTTTGTTCCCACATTAATTATTTACTAGACCACCCTCCCCGCCCCCAACCTTGTTTGGCTAAATTCCCATATTCTGTCCATCGTTGAATCTATTCCTGCCTCTGTGCCACTCTGTTTTACTTACTACCCCTTGGCAGTGCATTTTACTGTCTCATAGCATGAGTCTACAATAGCACTTGGCTAAGTCTCCGTGTGACAGAGTTGATTCATTTACTATTCTCTCTCTAGTATCCCCCTCTGGCCTTTTCCCTGCCTTTGCCTGCAATCTGGCCCTCAACCCAACTAGATCCTGCCCACCCTCAGGCTTGAAGTCTATTTATTTTAGTCACCAAACTCTCAAAATAAATCTGGTTCTTCAGCCAGACTGGTAATTTAGAAGTTTGACTGTTGTGTTTGCATGAACATCCAAATTGGCTTGGGTGCCTGGTAATCTGAGGGTAGCTCACCATCATGTGCAAGCAGCCTATTTTGTGGGTAATGTAAGGTAAACAGCATCTTGTGATGCTGAAAAGAAGGGTTGACTATTATAGTCTTATTGGCCAATTGACATATTTAATTGAGTTCTCTGTCAGTAACAGACTTTTGTGTCAGTTTCGTGTTGTTTCATGCTTTCTGGTAGCCTTCAAATAAATCTGGAGTTGAGAGTTATTTTTCCACTGGCTGCATAATGACGTTGGCTATCTTTATTTATTTCATCAGCTCAAAGCATTGCCCTGATTCTGCAAAGCACTTTGTTGCATGCTCTTTTTTTTTTTTTTTAATTTCTTTCCTTACATCCAAGTAGGCTTCTGTCTATCAGCATGAAGACCCTGGAATTTTGATGACTGTGGCCTGTGAAATTAAAAGAACTCAACAAAGGATAGGAAGTGATTTCATAGCCAGTTTCTCTGCCTGTTATTGTTCACAAGTACAGAGTGATACTGGGTAAGTTTCTCAGAGCATATGCCTTTTCTAATGAGTGAGAGGTTGTTAGCTATAACCAGAGTTGAACGGTTTAGACCCTGGTTACAGTGTAGGACAGTAGGACTCTTATCCAGAGCATAATCCTAGAGGTAATCATGGTAGGTCTGTAGAAGAAGCAGGGCCGGAGTCTGAAGATGTGCATTTGCCTCCTGACTCCCTGAGCTAGTGACCTTGTGCAAGGGAGTTGATTTCTCTACACTCCTGATTCCTGGTCTGTGAAAACAAGTGATAATAAGCGCGTATCGCATAGGTTTGGCATGGGTATAAAACAGTGCATTGTGGAAATGTGTTAGGTAGGATAAAAAGCCATAGAAATCTTGAGTAGTGTTGAGGTTGTTTCTAGCTTTTTCTTGTCTTAGAAGTGTTCATGGTAATTGAAGGCCAAGTAAATAATGTTGTTCATCAAACCTAATATGTCATAGATTGTAAGATGCGTAATTATTTTATGCACCACCAGGGGAAAATGCTCCCAATATTATCAGCAAGTGTAAGACATAACATGATTTCTGAGATGATAACATCGGAAACAATTCTGTGTCTTAGAATGGATGAAATACAGTAAGGAGAGAAAAACACTGAAGATTTGGGCAGTCTGAGGAGAAGGCCAGTCTGAATTAGCAATAGGTCAGACCTACTGAATCTTTTATGAAGGGATATGGTTTGTAACTTTTGAATTATAATAGCTGAAATTGATTAATGAGTCACTAGAGCAATTTTCTTAATGAATAGTTAATTGATTTGTAATTGGCTTGTTTTCAGGAGTGAGAATAGGATAATTGTTTGGGTCCATTATAAATCCATGCCACCTGGCCCCAGCTGGGCTCTTAGCTGGTCCTCTGATTTAGCCCTTTGGGGACCTTGGTGGATTTTTCACAGGAGACATTTCAAGTGCTTTTCACACTCTTAAATTTCCAACCCTTGTGTCTATTAGTCCGCCAACCATTTCTCCACTTAAACTTGAATGTGAGCAGCTACACGTTCCCTGATCTTCGTTCCAACATGCCTTTCCTTATTTTAGCTAAAAATGTGTTTTTTTCTCTTCCAAGATTAAAATTACATGAGTTCCTTTCTCACCTTTTCTGAGATTTTGCTTTACTGTTTTCTCTTGACTTCCTCCACTAGCTTTTTCTATTTTGCTTATTAGTGGGTTAACATTTTCCAAATTAAAAAGAGAGTCTTTATAGCCTATTATCATTGAGAAGCAATATAGTTAAGCAGATAAAAGCATGAGCTATAGAATCACATTCCGAGGGTTCAAATCCCAGCTCCCCTACCTCTCAGCTGGATACATTGGTCAAATCACTTAACACATCTCTTCTTCAATTGTTTTCATGGGCAATTTGGGTCATAAAATTGTATTTGTCTCTTAGAGTTGGTGAAGGATTAAGTGAGTTAATATGGACAACATACTTAGGACATTGCCTGGCACATAGTAGGTGCTGAATCAGTGTTACCTATTACAGTTATTATTCCTCCTGTTACCAGTTTGTTTCATCCTTTTAAAAATTCTTATCCCGCCCTTAACAAGCAAAGGTTTTTTGTTTGTTTGTTTTTTACCACTGCATTCGACTGATGTCTGGTTTTGACATATATCCTTTCAAACCACTTCTGGTGAAACTTAAGGGAGTAAAGGTCAATTTTGGTCCTACTGCGTGGAGTAGGTGAGTATGCCATTGAATATGTCAACATGGATTTTGCTAATGGTCCGGGCCACAGATAGAAAATAAGAGTTTATAGGAGAGAGGGTATTTAAAGCCTTGAGGCTGCTGGAATCATCAAAGAGCGGAGTGAAGAAGAAGACGATTGGAGTCAGGACTGGGAAGTGAGTAGTACCCATGTAGAGTAGGCAGGAAGGTGAGACTGGAGATAGAGAAGGAGAGATTAGCCAGGGGGCAGGAACATGGGGAGAGCCAGGGGAAGGAAGGGCTGGTGGGGGAGAAAAGTTCAGTCAAGCACGGCTGCCAGGTTAAGCAAGTGGAAGACAAACGTCAGTGATGACCGTTACTGAAACACTTTGGTTGAGTGTTGTGGTTGTTTAGTACAGGTGGAATAACAGCATGTTTTATGTACCTGGAACGACTGACTAGAGAGAGGGAAGCCGGTGAAGCAGAAAAGAGTGGATAGTTATTACAGCAACATCGGTGAGGAGGCAGGCGGATGAAATCTGATACACAAGTGGAAGGTGTTGATTTTTACCTAGAAGTGCACACAATCTGGGGAAACTGGAGGGAAGACAGTGGGTAAGGGTGCTGAAGCTGGCAGGTGAGTGGTGATGGAAGTTCTGTTCTGGTGGTTGCTGTTCTCAGTAACACAGGAAGCAAAGTCATCAGGGAAGAGTGAAGACTGAGGAAGAAGTGCGAGATTTCATTACAGTCACCCAGAGGTGGGAAGATGGACAGAACTGGGAAACCCACAGAGACTGCCTTCTGGCAGGAAGGTCTCCCTGAAAACAGTAGCAACAAATTTAAAGAAATACTAGGTTTTCTTTAGCCATATATTCGATCTTCTTTTTTTAAAAAAAAATATTTATTTTTGAGAAAGAGAGAGAGAGAGAGAGAGAGAGAGAATATGCTGGGGAGGGGCAGAGAGAGAAGGAGACAGAAGATCCGAAGCAGGCTCTGTGCTCACAGCAGAGAGATGCTGTGGGGCTTGAACTCATGTGAGATCATGACCTGACCTGAAGTCAGATGCTTAACTGACTGAGCCACCCAAATGCCAGTGGATTTTATGATACAGACCAGAAATGGGTTGAAGTTTGGTCTTAACCAGGGTCATTTTTTTTCTTTTTGCCGAACGAGTAAAATGACAACAATATCAATATGTGATGTGAAATATACAGTGCGTTCAAGACACGTTCAAGGAAGAGATGAAGTTGTAGGAGGGTCAAAGAGCTGTTAGAGCAAAGACACTGTAGGTAAATTGAGGTCAAAGTGTTGAGATTCTTGGGGGGTACATGGGTGGCTCATTCAATTGTGTCCAACTCTTGATTTTGGCTCAAGCCATGATTCCAGGGTCATGGGATCAAGCCCCATGTCAGGTGCTGAATGTAGAGCCTGCTTAAGAATCTGTCTCCCTCCGCACCTCCCCCACTCACATACACTGCTTCTCTGACAAACAGACAAAAAACAGTGTGGGATTCTTGGAATTGGATTATAAAGGTGTTGCATTTTTTGGTAATAGTGAGGTCAAATTTGAGCAAGTATGGAGAGCTTATTGAACAGGAATTGCTGGGCCTTGCTCCACGTTTCCTGATTCACTAGGTCAATATGAGGTCTGAAAATTTTACTTCTAGCAAGTTCTCTGATGATAGTGAGGCTGAACTTTGGGAATCACTGCCCTGGTATAGAGCACGGTAAGTAAATGGCTGAGATAAGTTGAAGAACATTATCATTAGAATGCACGGACTCAAGAAGAATCTCAGAAGTCAGAATGTTGGAAGAATCATCTATTGAGATCTAGGAAAATTCCAAGGGAAAAAAACCCCCCAGGAGGTCCAGGACCTGAAGCATCCAGAAATGAAGGGAATGGCTGCCGTGGGGAGGGGAGCTCGGTGGCAAAGTCTGACAACACGAAATTCAAATTTGGATGTTTTAATGAAGGAAGAGGGTATGCAGAAGGGCTCTGTGGAAGGTTGTTCAGGTTGTGCCCTGCACATCTCTAGGGAGTGCCATCCTCATTGTGGTTCCTCAGAACAAGAATGGTCTGTAAACTTGATTGAGACATGAAAAAAATAAACTTACTTCTTATTCCAAGCCCACAGGTATGAATAATTTTGGTCCTCAAAGAAGATACTTTGGCCTGCTAAAAACTGTGGGGCTTTTTAGAAGCTTTCCTGTGAGGTAACCGATGGAGGAGAAAACCCACAAATAATTACATGCACCCCTCCCTATACGCACATACCTCTGTGCTCAAATGGGAATTAGTTCTTTTGACATCCAAAATCATTAAAGTAGGGTCCTCAAAGTTCAAAGAATATCAAAAATGTCTCCTAGTGAAAAATTAACAAAAGCAAGGAGTATTTTGATATTTTCTATTTAATCTAAAAAAGTCTGCTTTCCAGTCCTGTGACGCAAGATTCATCTCATTTTAGAGACAGCAACTCAGAAGTATTAGGTTTACTTCCCGGTCCCTGCCTTCTTGGTTTGTTCTTCCACTATGTCCTTTTCTTCCCTTTTCTCTTTTTCTCCTAATTAAGTAGGTAGATAGATAAATAGGTATACACACACACACACACACACACACACACACTTTGAATACAGGGATTACTTAAACATACATGATATATATATATATATAA